>NC_092099.1:19626180-19651180 GCF_045679555.1 Salvelinus alpinus | reverse complement strand
TGGAGCTATATACAGGAAGTACCAGATCAATGTGGAGAGTTACTAGTGTCTACAGTGAAACACATTGCAATGCTGTCATTTAACACCACATTTCCTTAACCTGTATCCTCTTCGCCATGGATTTCCTGTTCAGTTTATATGTGTTTTCCCTGAATTTCCTTTTTCTTGTCAAGTTTCATTGTGACTCAGGTATTCCTGGCAGACACCTGCCCCCTATTGGCCCAGAGGTGAATTATCTCTGACAGAGAACAGGGTTAATAGCTGCTCACGTACACTAGAAGCTCTAACTATGAGGAGGAGGAGGAGGAGGAAGAGGAGGAGGAGGGAGACCTTAGGAGAAGTGAGTTATTAATAGGTCTAGATAATAAGAAAACCACAGCGGTCAGACATTTTACAACACAATTGTCTCTGGAAACCTCTGGCCACTGGTTGTGTTGTTGTGTTTGTAACGATAATGTCTGCAATGATAATATTTGTCATGATAATGACAACACTGGGGGTTGGAGACAACAGGACTCGGGAATCCACAGAGCGCTATGTAGTAGGAAATAAAGGTTATTATAGGAGTTCTTCTAGGATAACAGAAGCAAGGCTAAATACTCCATGTCAAACTCCAGATCGTTAAAATGCTGTTCTGAGGCGGATTAGAGGATGGTTACAGATGTGAATAACATGTTGGGATAATGTGGGTGGTGGGTGGACTTACTTCTCACATTTAGAAACGAAAATAACTCTGGCGCATTTTTTTTTTAGATGTGGAAAGAAAGGGAGGGATACGACACACACACACACACACACACACACACACACACACACACACACACACACACACACACACACACACTCACTTACTCACTCACTCACTCACTCACTCACTCACTCACTCACTCACTCTCACACACACACACACATACACAAACACAAACACACACACAAACACACACACACACACACACACACACACACACACACACACACACACACACACACACACACACACACACACACACACACACACACACACACACACACACACACACACACACACACACACACACACACACACACACACACACACTCACTTACTCACTCACTCACTCACTCACTCACTCACTCACTCACTCTCACACACACACACACATACACAAACACAAACACACATACACACAAACACAAACACACACACACACACGACATGTGAATTTCTCTTGCTGAGGAAAAAGCCATCTATCAGCGGAGAAAGCCGAGTAAATTAGAGTGTCAAAACAGCCTCACGGGCCGTTGACACACTAACTTACTGTTTCTTCCTGTGAGGAGAGTTCGGTATGGCTTATTGATGAGGCCTGCGGGAGATAGCTAACGTGTGTGTGTGTGTTTGTGTGTGTGTGTGTGTGTGTGTGTGTGTGTGTGTGTGTGTGTGTGTGTGTGTGTGTGTGTGTGTGTGTGTGTGTGTGTGTGTGTGTGTGTGTGTGTGTGTGTGTGTGTGTGTGTGTGTTGTATTGTATTGTCTACACTGAGAGTGTACAAAACAGTAAGTACACCTTCCTAATATTGAGTTGAACCCAGCCCCTCCCCTTTGCCGTCAGAACAGCCTCAGTTCGTCGGGGCATGGACTCTACAAGGTGTCGAAAGCGTTCCACAGGGATGCTGGTCCATGTGGACTCCAATGCTTCTCACAGTTGTGTGAAGGATCAGGAAGGGTGGGTGGGTAAGGATCAGGAGGGGCGGGGAAAGATTGGGAGGGAAGGGGAAGGGGAAGGAGGGGTGGGGAAGGGGAAGGAGGGGTGGGGAAGGGGAAGGAGGGGTGGGGATGGGGAAGGAGGGGTGGGGAAGGGGAAGGAGGGATGGGGAAGGGGAAGGAGGGGCGGGGAAGGGGAAGGAGGGGTGGGGAAGGAGGGGTGGGGAAGGGGAAGGAGGGGTGGGGAAGGGGAAGGAGGGGTGGGGATGGGGAAGGAGGGGTGGGGAAGGGGAAGGAGGGATGGGGAAGGGGAAGGAGGGGCGGGGAAGGGGAAGGAGGGGTGGGGAAGGAGGGGTGGGGAAGGGGAAGGAGGGGTGGGGAAGGAGGGGTGGGGAAGGGGAAGGAGGGGTGGGGAAGGAGGGGTGGGGAAGGGGAAGGAGGGATGGGGAAGGGGAAGGAGGGGTGGGGAAGGGGAAGGAGGGGTGGGGAAGGGGAAGGAGGGATGGGGAAGGGGAAGGAGGGGTGGGGAAGGGGAAGGAGGGGTGGGGAAGGAGGGGTGGGGAAGGGGAAGAAGGGGTGGGGAAGGGGAAGGAGGGGCGGGGAAGGGGAAGGAGGGGTGGGGAAGGAGGGGTGGGGAAGGGGAAGGAGGGGTGGGGAAGGAGGGGTGGGGAAGGGGAAGGAGGGGTGGGGAAGGGGAAGGAGGGGCGGGGAAGGGGAAGGAGGGGTGGGGAAGAAGGGGTGGGGAAGGGGAAGGAGGGGTGGGGAAGGAGGGGTGGGGAAGGGGTAGGAGGGGTGGGGAAGAGGAAGGGGGCATCTCTACAATTTAGGCTCATGTCATGGGAAAATGTGACGGACTTCTTTCATTCGATTTTCTCTCTCTCTCCCTCTCTCTCTTTCTCTTATCTCTCAGGTGAGGCCTGAGAGAGAGAAAGAGCAACTATCTCATGTGGCTGCTAATCCATCTGCTAATCCATCTGCTAATCTATCTGCTAATCTATCTGCGAATATATCTATCTGCTAATCTATCTGCTAATCTATCTATCTGCTAATCTATCTGCTAATCTATCTATCTGCTAATCTATATATCTGCTAATCTATCTATCTGCTAATTTATCTATCTGCTAATCTATCTGCTAATCTATCTATCTGCTAATCTATCTATCTGCTAATCTATCTATCTGCTAATCTATCTGCTAATCTATATATCTGCTAATCTATCTATCTGCTAATCTATCTGCTAATCTATCTGCTAATCTACCTATCTGCTAATCTATCTGCTAATCTATCTGCTAATCTACCTATCTGCTAATCTACCTGCTAATCTATCTGCTAATCTACCTATCTGCTAATCTACCTGCTAATCTATCTGCTAATCTATCTGCTAATATATCTGCTAATCTATCTGCTAATCTACCTATCTGCTAATCTCCCATTTCAACACAGATAACAGCCCATAGTGTAACTGTGTGTCGATGTGTGTCCCTGGCAACAGGCTAAGGCACCAGCTATCTCCACTACCTACCACTAGCTATCACTAGCTATCTCCACTACCTACCACTAGCTATCACTAGCTATCTCCACTACCTACCACTAGCTATCACTAGCTATCTCCACTACCTATCACTACCTATCACTAGCTATCTCCACTACCTATCACTACCTATCACTAGCTATCTCCACTACCTACCACTACCTACCACTAGCTATCACCAGCTATCTCCACTACCTACCACTACCTATCTCCACTACCTACCACTAGCTATCTCCACTACCTACCACTACCTATCACTAGCTATCTCCACTACCTATCACTAGCTATCTCCACTACCTACCACTAGCTATCTCCACTACCTACCACTAGCTATCTCCACTACCTACCACTACCTATCACCAGCTATCTCCACTACCTACAACTAGCTATCACTAGCTATCTCCACTACCTACCACTAGCTATCACTAGCTATCTCCACTACCTACCACTAGCTATCTCCACTACCTACCACTACCTATCTCCACTACCTACCACTACCTATCACTAGCTATCTCCACTACCTATCACTAGCTATCACTAGCTATCTCCACTACCTACCACTAGCTATCTCCACTACCTATCACTAGCTATCTCCACTACCTACCACTAGCTATCACCAGCTATCTCCACTACCTATCACTAGCTATCTCCACTACCTATCACTAGCTATCTCCACTACCTACCACTAGCTATCTCCACTACCTATCACTAGCTATCTCCACTACCTATCACTAGCTATCTCCACTACCTATCACTAGCTATCTCCACTACCTACCACTAGCTATCACCAGCTATCTCCACTACCTATCACTAGCTATCTCCACTACCTATCACTAGCTATCTCCACTACCTATCACTAGCTATCTCCACTACCTATCACTAGCTATCTCCACTACTTACCACTAGCTATCTCCACTACCTACCACTACCTATCACCAGCTATCTCCACTACCTACAACTAGCTATCACTAGCTATCTCCACTACCTACCACTAGCTATCACTAGCTATCTCCACTACCTACCACTAGCTATCTCCACTACCTACCACTACCTATCTCCACTACCTACCACTACCTATCACTAGCTATCTCCACTACCTATCACTAGCTATCACTAGCTATCTCCACTACCTACCACTAGCTATCTCCACTACCTATCACTAGCTATCTCCACTACCTACCACTAGCTATCACCAGCTATCTCCACTACCTATCACTAGCTATCTCCATTACCTATCACTAGCTATCTCCACTACCTACCACTAGCTATCTCCACTACCTATCACTAGCTATCTCCACTACCTATCACTAGCTATCTCCACTACCTATCACTAGCTATCTCCACTACCTACCACTAGCTATCACCAGCTATCTCCACTACCTATCACTAGCTATCTCCACTACCTATCACTAGCTATCTCCACTACCTATCACTAGCTATCTCCACTACCTATCACTAGCTATCTCCACTACCTACCACTAGCTATCACCAGCTATCTCCACTACCTATCACTAGCTATCTCCACTACCTACCACTAGCTATCTCCACTACCTACCACTAGCTATCTCCACTACCTACCACTACCTATCACCAGCTATCTCCACTACCTACAACTAGCTATCACTAGCTATCTCCACTACCTACCACTAGCTATCACTAGCTATCTCCACTACCTACCACTAGCTATCTCCACTACCTATCACTAGCTATCTCCACTACCTATCACTAGCTATCTCCACTACCTATCACTAGCTATCTCCACTACCTACCACTAGCTATCACCAGCTATCTCCACTACCTATCACTAGCTATCTCCACTACCTATCACTAGCTATCTCCACTACCTATCACTAGCTATCTCCACTACCTATCACTAGCTATCTCCACTACCTATCACTAGCTATCTCCACTACCTACCACTAGCTATCTCCACTACCTACCACTACCTATCACTAGCTATCTCCTTGGCAGTTTCCTTTCCTCACCACCAGTTAACTCCACACAGACCCATACCAGGCCAGGTTTTCCTCCAGAGAGCCATGCCATTTTCATTCTTGTCATTTATTTAGCTACGATAGTCCAACTGTGTAACACTTGCCACTGTTTTCCAGGGAGATACGATCTGGGAGCCAGACACGGAGGCAATGAGCTCAGGACCCCACAGCCCACAGCCTGCCAACAGCAGAGCTCCAGAGGCAAGTCCAGCAGGGAGCACCACCCCCTGCTTAGTCCAGGTAATTGGATCTGAGTGTTTATCTGTAAATTACCTCCAGAACTTTCCGTAGCAGTAGCTGGAGGTAGGGGCTGCCAGCCTAGGGGGCTGTAGTGTAGTAGTAGCTGGAGGTAGGGGCTGCTAGCCTAGGGAGCTGTAGTAGTAGCTGGAGGTAGGGGCTGCTAGCCTGGGGGTCTGTAGCAGTAGCTGGAGGTAGGGGCTGCTAGCCTGGGGAGCTGTAGTAGTAGCTGGAGGTAGGGGCTGCCAGCCTAGGGGGCTGTAGTAGTAGCTGGAGGTAGGGGCTGTCAGCCTAGGGGGCTGTAGTAGTAGCTGGAGGTAGGGGCTGCCAGCCTAGGGGGCTGTAGTGTAGTAGTAGCTGGAGGTAGGGGCTGCTAGCCTGGGGGTCTGAAGCAGTAGGTGGAGGTAGGGGCTGCAGCCCGGGGGTCTGTAGTAGTAGGTGGAGGTAGGGGCTGCAGCCTGGGGGTCTGTAGTAGTAGGTGGAGGTAGGGGCTGCAGCCTGGGGGGCTGTAGTAGTAGTCTGAGGTAGGGGCTGCAGCCTAGGGGGTCTGCAGCAGTAGGTGGAGGTAGGGGCTGCAGCCTAGGGGGTCTGCAGCAGTAGGTGGAGGTAGGGGCTGCAGCCTGGGGGGCTGTAGTGTAGTAGTAGCTGGAGCTAGGGGCTGCTAGCCTGGGGGTCTGAAGCAGTAGGTGGAGGTAGGGGCTGCAGCCTGGGGGTCTGCAGCAGTAGGTGGAGGTAGGGGCTGCAGCCTGGGGGGCTGTAGTAGTAGTCTGAGGTAGGGTCTGCAGCCTAGGGGGTCTGCAGCAGTAGGTGGAGGTAGGGGCTGCAGCCTGGGGGTCTGCAGCAGTAGGTGGAGGTAGGGGCTGCAGCCTGGGGGGGCTGCAGCAGTAGGTGGAGGTAGGGGCTGCAGCCTGGGGGTCTGCAGCAGTAGGTGGAGGTAGGGGCTGCAGCCTGGGGGAATGTAGTAGACATGAAATCTGTCCACCATGTCCTGAAAAGGTCCAAAAGGCTCCTGAACAGCTTCTACCCCCAAGCCATAACCATGCTGAACAACTAATCAAATGGCTAGTTGTAAGCATTTCACGATAAGGTCTACACTTGTTTGTATTTGCCGCATTAAATTTGATTTGATTTGAAAACCTCAGCTAACGTGTTCTCCCCTAAGTCTTAAAAGGCACACTATTCCCTATGTAGTGCACTACTTTAGACCAGAGCCCTATTCCCTATGTAGTGCACTACTTTAGACCAGAGTCCTATTCCCTATGTAGTGCACTACTTTAGACCAGAGCCCTATTCCCTATGTAGTGCACTACTTTAGACCAGAGCCCTATTCCCTATGTAGTGCACTACTTTAGACCAGAGCCCTATGGAACCCTGTTCCCTATGTAGTGCACTACTTTAGACCAGAGCCCTATTCCCTATGTAGTGCACTACTTTAGACCAGAGCCCTATTCCCTATGCAGTGCACTACTTTAGACCAGAGCCCTATTCCCTATGCAGTGCACTACTTTAGACCAGAGCCCTATTCCCTATGCAGTGCACTACTTTAGACCAGAGCCCTATTCCCTATATAGTGCACTACTTTAGACCAGAGCCCTATTCCCTATGTAGTGCACTACTTTAGACCAGAGCCCTATTCCCTATGTAGTGCACTACTTTAGACCAGAGCCCTATTCCCTATATAGTACACTACTTTAGACCAGAGCCCTATTCCCTATGTAGTGCACTACTTTAGACCAGAGCCCTATTCCCTATGTAGTGCACTACTTTAGACCAGAGCCCTATTCCCTATGCAGTGCACTACTTTGGACCAGACCTCTGTTTCTGAGAAGATGTGTATCTAAGGAGCTGGCTGCTGCAGAGTATAGCTGTGTCATTATAAATCCTCCGCCAAGAGTTCATGTCTGTAGTTAGTGCTGGTGCTGTGGTGGGTTGGAGAACCCAAGCCGGGGCGGGCCTGGGTGGGTCCAGGGTGGGTACGTTATGGAGCGAGTAGCGGGTAGGCTCCGGGAACGATTGGTTTTCCTAACTGGATGGATGTAGAGAAGAAGCTTTGATGTGTTCAATGTGGCCGCGAGGGACTTTTAACCTCATCCTACGACTCCCAAATGGATTTCACTTTTTCTCAGCTTTCTCACTCTTATGGTTGAATTGATACAGAGTTTCTCATCTCGTCTGGTTTTACGTTCCATATGTCCCGACTCCTCATCTCGTCTGGTTTTACGTTCCGCATGCCCCGACTCCTCATCTCTTCTGGTTTTACGTTCCGTATGTCCCGACTCCTCATCTCTTCTGGTTTTACGTTCCGTATGTCCCGACTCCTCATCTCTTCTGGTTTTACGTTCCGTATGTCCCGACTCCTCCTCATCTCTTCTGGTTTTACGTTCCATATGTCCCGACTCCTCCTGTGTGAGACGTATATACATGTAAGTGTTTTATAGCCCTATAGAAGAGATGAGGTTTTGATTGTCATCTGGCATATATATTTAGTCTATCTTTCTGTCTTTTTCATGACAGGGTTTTGTTGTTGTTGTGTGTGTAGCCCTGTTCTGTTTTTCTCCACCTTATTCTGATTATTTAGAGTCTATCATCCCCTTGTTACGCTACTGTACATGGCATGCTGTCAGGGGGGTGGTGCGTTAAAATCACCAGCGCAGCCACACATTACCACATTACCGCTGCCTGAGCTGGCATGCCAAGCTTTCACTACTGCAGTAACACAATGTCAGCATCTTCACAGTACAGTACTACTGTATTTCATACAAATACAATGGTTTGTGTCCATAAAAATGATTTTGTTTTTCTTCTTTGAGTGGACACTAATGACTCCGAATGACTTTGTAACTCATAGGTTATCATAAATGTTTTTCTCCGTCTCAGTGTTTTTTTTTTTTTTGCTGACATCGTTATATCTCCGTACTTCCCTTGTTGAATAACTGTTTGGTAATCCTATGACAGTGGTGGCTAGCGGACGGTATAACGCCCTATTCCTCTTTTCTAAGAATAGAGAATTTATATCTAAGCATATACGTGTCTTGTCCACCGCGCTCTAGAAATACTAGGCCTTCTTTTTTTAACCAACCAGCCAGTGGTTACTGCATGAAGCCACCAACATGATGTTTCACGACCCATGAGTCATGAGACTGTGTGTGTGTGTGTGTGTGTGTGTGTGTGTGTGTGTGTGTGTGTGTGTGTGTGTGTGTGCACCGCTTCTATTTTTCCAGTTCCTTGTCCGTCTTTTTTATAACTAAAAGAAAGCAAGCTGCAGCGGGCAGTGAGTGGTCCTCTTTAATCAGCGGCTGTGGGGAGGCGGGTCGAGGTGCTGACTGTAATGTGATAGCTGCTCCGCTCTAACGTTATTACATACACATGCTGGCTGCCTGCGCTCTCGCTGCTGGAAGACGGAGCCTTCAAACCTCAAGCCAGAATACTCCCGAGTAGAGCAGAGGGAAGGAGCTGTGTGCCTGGACAGCGGAGAGAGAACGGAGAGAGAACGGAGAGAGAGAACGGAGTGTTACTTCTAGATTATAGAGCACTGGGCAATAACGGCAATACGGAACGTTTTGGTGTGCATTCTATGAAAGATCGTTTTTACGTACGAGCCTTGAACAAATGGACTATTTCGTTTAGATTTGTGTTCTTTTTGTTTTTGTGTTTTTTTTAATTTTTGGGACAAGTAAATGTGCCGGAGGAAGAAAGTCCAAAGGAAATACAAAATAAATATCTTCTCACTGGTTTGGAGGCAACCAAAACACTCACTTCAGATATCAGCGAGCGAAAGCATCAATTCCGTGGACTAAAAACCGCTACGGATTTATGAATGAATTCATACAGATTTTTTATTTTTTATTTTAACAGGTCCATAATTTCTTTGTTTTTTGAATATTATCTGGATGACATTGTGTTTCTTTTTCTCTCCGTGATTCTGAACGCCGCAGTGGCCACAATGGTTTTGAATCTTCTAAATTATTAAATTGAAATAACGGGGCAAAAATATTATTCATTTTAAATAAGAAGAAACAAAAGAAGTGTTAAGCGAGGGGGAATTGACATCGCCGTTGTGTTGAACACCTCAACCACAGACCGACGTCTTCCCGGTGGAGACGCGTGTTACTCGTGAGCGGAGAAAACAGTTTTGCACGAGGAAGAAGACTTTCACGGCGAGTTCTTCTCTCCGGGATTGGGGAAGGGTGAAACTTCACCTCCGAAAATGGATATATTACCGTGGCTCTGTGGATGTTTACTGGCGGTTTGTTCACCACAAATAGTTATCGGGGAAGAAGGTAAGTTTTTTCCCAGAGCGATACATTTGGGCTTTTGCCGCCCTACTACAACAACCAAAACATGTAAAAATGTTCACGCAAACGTGTGATTTGAAACATGACTAAAACTGACATAAATAGGCTACATAACTATTTTACACTAAAGCCTTAGGACAATAAGAAGATAGTGATGTGTTTCCCTATATATTGTAGAGAAACGCTCGTCTAGTCCTCATGATTATAAGTCTAGTTTGGACGTGGATTGAAGCCCCTTTCGGTCTGTCACCATATGTTTTAGATTAGGCTATCAAGTCAAAAATCTCCGTGTTAACACATTAGGATGTTTATCCCTTCCAGACAGTCACATAGTCAACGACGCATAGTGACAGCTGAACAATGTGTTGTGTTTTTAACGCCGGAACTGTCAACCGGGATCTTATTTAGCGGAGGCTATTCCTCTTGCCGCAGGCGTCATCGTGAGCCCATTAGTTCTCCGGGGCCCGTCGTTGTATCTTCATTTTACACAAAAACATCTCTGATTTTAAAAAGGAACATACAATTACAGCCTAAATAGCATACCAATTTATCAAATATTTTATTAATTGAGATTACATTTAAAACAGTTTTAGTGTATTGAGTAAATTTTAAAACATGTATGTCATTTAGCAGACGCTCTTTAAATCAGAGCGATTTACATGAGCAAGTAGGGTCAAGTGCCTTGCTCAAGGGGACATCGACAGGGTTTTCCACCCAGTCGGCTTAGAGACTCAAACCAGAAGTCGTTTCGGTTACTGGCCCTACACTCTTAACCGCTACGCTACCTGACGCCCTAAACCAAGCTCCCGTTCTTCTCTTGTCATCACGGAGTCTGTTGATAAGAACTGAACAGTCAGCGGTTTAACTTGACACGAGACTAATCTAAAAAATCTGCGTTCGAGTTTTTTTGTAATTAAAATCCAATATATTCTCTTAATCTCTCAGATTTAACCTTTGATTCTACGAGTGGATTATGTTTGGATTTAATTAGACCTGTCTTTGGTCTAATGATTTGTGTTTTATATGTTGTGATTAATTCATTTCAATGTTTTTAGTGGAATCTATAAGGTTTTATATTTCCATTAGTGACATGATTTATATTTTATTTGTCACAATCATTTAAAGTCTTGTTACAGTATTACCCCTCAGGAGCCTATTTTACCTCCTAACAATCCATATAGCTTGTGACTAAAATGCGTAGGCAGTGTTTCAATTGATTGCTGTCAAATGACAGTTTGTTTAGCCAATCAAAACCTGATTTGTATCAGCGAGTGCACGCGACGTAGCCTACAGGGCAAAAACAACATTCGATTTTGGCCCGGGATCCGTTTTGAAATGTTGTGGGTGTATGTAGTCGTCCCTTGAACCGGGTGCTCGTTTTTGTCCGTTTGAAATGGCTTGACCTTAAATTAGATGTTGTTCTTGAGAGCTGTAGAGACTGGGGCAGTTTGTAACAGATTAACCCGCTCTAGATATCCAGGACAAGGGGACCAGTAGCCTCACTGGCAAAAAAAAATCATGCTAAAACGTTTGGTGATGGGAAAACTTTTGTTTTTTTTCTTGTCTATTGAGATTTCACGGATCCCATCTCTTCAAAAATCGAATGGCATGTGGTTTTATATTTAATCTCAAACATACTTCAAATGTATATATATTTTTTTTACGTTAAAAAGGTGATAGTGGGCTAATAATACCATGGGAATAACACGACATTATATGGGATAATGTTACAGTAATAGAAAGACACTGCATTATCTTGACATTTTGCAAATAGACCCACTTTATAAATAATTAAACCTTATATCATCGTAATAACATAGTAGGCTGTAATAGCGCATCGTCACTCATCTTTATCCGTACAATCCATTTTCATTTTTGAATGAGCATAAAGCAAAGGGGTGTTATGTGGTTTTGAAATGTTCATACTACGATAAGTTACCCCATGTCACAGATGATAAGGTATTATCTTATCTCCACGATGAAAGTCTTTGAACTAATCAGATATCAGAGGCTTTTCCTTTGGGGCCGAGAAAACCAGTAGCTTAGCCTGGTAGTCTGGTAACCTGTTAGCCTGTTAGCCTGTTAACCTGTTAACCTGTTAGCCTGGTAGCCTGGTTGTCTGGTAGTCTGGTAGCCTGGTAGTCTGGTAGCCTGGTAACCTGGTAGTCTGGTAGCCTGGTAACCTGTTAGCCTGGTAAACTGTTAGCCTGGTAACCTGTTAGCCTGGTAACTTGGTTGTCTGGTAACCTGGTAGCCTGGTAGCCTGGTAGTACTAGTATTGCTCTCCTTACTTGATTTATACCCACATGAAGAGCTAGCCTAATTTAACCAGACTGAACACTGTGTGTGTGAGAGAGGGAGATAGCGATAGATAGATAGAGGGAAGGAGAGAGAGGGAAATAGAGAGAGAGAGAGGGAGAGAGAGAGAGAGGTGTTCATTCTGGCTGGTTTAACCAGGCTAGCTCATCATATGGGTAAATAAGCAATTATTGGCTACTTTTAGTCAATTACAGAATTACAGACAGCAGTATCCATCCAGTCAGTATTTTCTACTGCAGTGTAGTCCAGTCCTTTCTCCTTTGGCTTGCCTTGCTGCAATAACTAGGGGCTTGGTCTGTTGTGTTGTGTTTGCTGGTCCTAATTGTAATGTAGTGAAACTGTGTTCACTGTAGTGAAACAAAAGCCACCTGCTTAAATCTGCTGCTGTTTCTCTATCTGTTGATTTCTAGCAGTAAACAGCTGCACAGCAGGAATCCGCGAGTGTGTGTGTGTGTTTTCTCTCTCTCTCTGTGTGTGTTTGTAGACTTTTTCATGTGAAGCAACAGTTTGAGAGGATAATTATGTTGTTGTTTTGGTCATGGATTTATCCTCCCTCAAATAACTTATTTTGTTTTGTATTCACACTTTACATCAGGAGATGTCTCATCTCAATTCCATTACAATAGATTTTCCTCCTCTGGCTTGTACACAGTGGTATAAAATGTATTTGAAACGTCATTAGATTTGGTCCTAGTTCTGTGTAGCCCGACGACACACCATGTTAGTTAAAGTAATGGGCTGCTGCAACTGCTTCACTATGGTGAAATGGAACGGGGAAATGGAACGGGGAAATGGAACGGGAAATGGAACGGGGAAATGGAACGGGAAATGGAACGGGAAATGGAACGGGGAAATGGAACGGGGAAATGGAACGGGAAATGGAACGGGGAAATGGAACGGGGAAATGGAACGGGGAAATGGAACGGGAAATGGAACGGGGAAATGGAACGGGAAATGGAACGGGGAAATGGAACGGGGAAATGGAACGGGGAAATGGAACGGGGAAATGGAACGGGGAAATGGAACGGGGAAATGGAAAGGGGAAATGGAAAGGGGAAATGGAACGGGAAATGGAACGGGAAATGGAAAGGGGAAATGGAACGGGGAAATGGAACGGGGAAATGGAAAGGGGAAATGGAACGGGGAAATGGAACGGGGAAATGGAACGGGGAAATGGAAAGGGGAAATGGAACGGGGAAATGGAACGGGGAAATGGAAAGGGGAAATGGAACGGGGAAATGGAAAGGGGAAATGGAAAGGGAAATGGAACGGGGAAATGGAACGGGGAAATGGAAAGGGGAAATGGAAAGGGGAAATGGAACGGGGAAATGGAAAGGGGAAATGGAAAGGGAAATGGAACGGGGAAATGGAACGGGGAAATGGAAAGGGGAAATGGAAAGGGGAAATGGAACGGGGAAATGGAAAGGGGAAATGGAAAGGGGAAATGGAACGGGCAACAGGTGCTGTTCACCTGTTGTTCACCTGTTGTTCACCTGTTATTCACCTGTTGTTCACCTGTTGTTCACCTGTTGTTCACCTGTTATTCACCTGTTATTCACCTGCTATTCACCTGCTATTCACCTGTTGTTCACCTGCTATTCACCTGTTGTTCACCTGTTGTTCACCTGTTGTTCACCTGTTGTTCACCTGTTATTCACCTGTTGTTCACCTGTTGTTCACCTGTTGTTCACCTGTTATTCACCTGTTATTCACCTGCTATTCACCTGCTATTCACCTGTTGTTCACCTGCTATTCACCTGTTGTTCACCTGTTGTTCACCTGCTATTCACCTGTTATTCACCTGTTATTCACCTGCTATTCACCTGTTGTTCACCTGTTGTTCACCTGCTATTCACCTGTTGTTCACCTGTTGTTCACCTGTTGTTCACCTGTTGTTCACCTGTTGTTCACCTGTTGTTCACCTGTTGTTCACCTGTTGTTCACCTGTTATTCACCTGCTATTCACCTGTTATTCACCTGCTATTCACCTGCTATTCACCTGTTGTTCACCTGTTGTTCACCTGTTGTTCACCTGTTGTTCACCTGCTATTCACCTGTTGTTCACCTGTTGTTCACCTGCTATTCACCTGTTATTCACCTGTTATTCACCTGCTATTCACCTGTTATTCACCTGCTATTCACCTGCTGTTCACCTGTTGTTCACCTGTTGTTCACCTGTTGTTCACCTGTTATTCACCTGTTATTCACCTGCTATTCACCTGCTATTCACCTGTTGTTCACCTGCTATTCACCTGCTATTCACCTGTTGTTCACTTGTTATTCACCTGTTTTTCACCTGTTATTCACCTGTTATTCACCTGTTATTCACCTGCTATTCACCTGCTATTCACCTGTTATTCACCTGCTATTCACCTGTTATTCACCTGTTATTCACCTGCTATTCACCTGCTATTCACCTGTTATTCACCTGCTATTCACCTGTTATTCGTTTTGCGTGGAGATCAAAGAAATGAAGGTGTGATGGAGGAGGTGTGTCTACAGATACACCGTATTAATGAAGGTGTGATGGAGGAGGTGTGTCTACAGATACACCGTATTAATGAAGGTGTGATGGAGGAGGTGTGTCTACAGACACACCATATTCTGACCTGGATGAAACGATGTATTAGGTGGAGCAACCTGTTGGTTCCAGGTTGAAGAACATCAAATTTCTTCATATATTAATGACACCATTCTCCATTGTCATTTGCTACTTGATAAGAGCTATTGATAAGAGCTGTTGATAAGAGCTGTTGATAAGAGCTGTTGATAAGAGCTGTTGATAAGAGCTGTTGATAAGAGCTGTTGATAAGAGCTATTGATAAGAGATGTTGATAAGAGCTGTTGATAAGAGCTATTGATAAGAGCTGTTGATAAAAGCTGTTGATAAGAGCTGTTGATAAGAGCTGTTGATATGAGCTATTGATAAGAGCTATTGATAAGAGCTGTTGATAAAAGCTGTTGATAAGAGCTGTTGATAAGAGCTGTTGATAAGAGCTGTTGATAAGAGCTGTTGATAAGAGCTGTTGATAAGAGCTATTGATAAGAGATGTTGATAAGAGCTGTTGATAAGAGCTATTGATAAGAGCTGTTGATAAAAGCTGTTGATAAGAGCTGTTGATAAGAGCTGTTGATATGAGCTATTGATAAGAGCTATTGATAAGAGCTGTTGATAAAAGCTGTTGATAAGAGCTGTTGATAAGAGCTGTTGATAAGAGCTATTGATAAGAGATGTTGATAAGAGCTGTTGATAAAAGCTGTTGATAAGAGCTGTTGATAAGAGCTGTTGATATGAGCTATTGATAAGAGCTATTGATAAGAGCTGTTGATAAAAGCTGTTGATAAGAGCTGTTGATAAGAGCTGTTGATAAGAGCTATTGATAAGAGCTGTTGATAAGAGCTATTGATAAGAGCTATTGATAAGAGCTATTGATAAGAGCTAGGTCTTAAAAAAAAAGTGCTTTTTTTTTAGGTAAATGAGTAAGCTGTTTGGATAAGGGAATTGTAAATACACTGCTCAAAAAAATAAAGGGAACACTTAAACAACACAATGTAACTCCAAGTCAATCACACGTCTGTGAAATCAAACTGTCCACACTGATTGACAATAAATTTCACATGCTGTTGTGCAAATGGAATAGACAAAAGGTGGAAATTATAGGCAATTAGCAAGACACCCCCAATAAACGAGTGGTTCTGCAGGTGGTGACCACAGACCACTTCTCAGTTCCTATGCTTCCTGGCTGATGTTTTGGTCACTTTTGAATGCTGGCGGTGCTTTCACTCTAGTGGTAGCATGAGACGGAGTCTACAACCCACACAAGTGGCTCAGGTAGTGCAGCTCATCCAGGATGGCACATCAATGCGAGCTGTGGCAAAAAGGTTTGCTGTGTCTGTCAGCGTAGTGTCCAGAGCATGGAGGCGCTACCAGGAGACAGGCCAGTACATCAGGAGACGTGGAGGAGGCCGTAGGAGGGCAACAACCCAGCAGCAGGACCGCTATCTCCGCCTTTGTGCAAGGAGGAGCACTGCCAGAGCCCTGCAAAATGACCTCCAGCAGGCCACAAATGTGCATGTGTCTGCTCAAACCGTTAGAAACAGACTCCATGAGGGTGGTATGAGGGCCCGACGTCCACAGGTGGGGGTTGACCGGTTTGGCGGTGGGTCAGTCATGGTGTGGGGTGGCATTTCTTTGAGGGGCCGCACAGCCCTCCATGTGCTCGCCAGAGGTAGCCTGACTGCCATTAGGTACCGAGATGAGATCCTCAGACCCCTTGTGAGACCATATGCTGGTGCGGTTGGCCCTGGGTTCCTCCTAATGCAAGACAATGCTAGACCTCATGTGGCTGGAGTGTGTCAGCAGTTCCTGCAAGAGGAAGGCATTGATGCTATGGACTGGCCTGCCCGTTCCCCAGACCTGAATCCAATTGAGCACATCTGGGACATCATGTCTCGCTCCATCCACCAACACCACGTTGCACCACAGACTGTCCGGGAGTTGGCGGATGCTTTAGTCCAGGTCTGGGAGGAGATCCCTCAGGAGACCATCCGCCACCTCATCAGGAGCATGCCCAGGCGTTGTAGGTAGGTCATACAGGCACGTGGAGGCCACACACACACTACTGAGCCTCATTTTGACTTGTTTTAAGGACATTACATCAAAGTTGGTTCAGCCTGTAGTGTGGTTTTCCACTTGGTGGCACACGGAGGGCTGTGCGGCCCCTCAAAGAAATGCCACCCCACACCATGACTGACCCACCGCCAAACCGGTCATGTAGGAAAGGTGTTTGTAGGAAAGGCGTTTGTAGGAAAGGCGTTTGTAGGAAAGGTGTTTGTAGGAAAGGTGTTTGTAGGAAAGGCGTTTGTAGGAAAGGTGTTTGTAGGAAAGGTGTTTGTTGGAAAGGTGTTTGTAGGAAAGGTGTTTGTAGGAAAGGCGTTTGTAGGAAAGGTGTTTGTAGGAAAGGTGTTTGTAGGAAAGGCGTGCGTTGGAAAGGTGTTTGTAGGAAAGGTTTGTGTAGTTTGTTTCCATATCTAATTAATGTATAGTACGCTACTTTCCGTGATGTGGACAGAATGTGGTACTACATTACACAAACTCACGTTTTGACCACATCCCTTTTACCTCAGTTTGGTGAATTACACATCCCTTTTACCTCAGTTTGGTGAATTACACATCCCCTTACCTCAGTTTGGTGAATTACACATCCCTTTTACCTCAGTTTGGTGAATTACACATCCCTTTTACCTCAGTTTGGTGAATTACACATCCCTTTTACCTCAGTTTGGTGATTTACACATCCCTTTTACCTCAGTTTGGTGAGTTACATATACCTTGTTACCTCAGTTTGGTGAATTACACATCCCTTGTTACCTCAGTTTGGTCAATTACATATACCTTGTTACCTCAGTTTGGTGAATTACACATCCCTTGTTACCTCAGTTTGGTGAATTACACATCCCTTTTTTACCTCAGTTTGGTGAATTACACATCCCTTTTACCTCAGTTTGGTGAATTACACATCCCTTTTACCTCCGTTTGGTGAATTACACATCCCTTTTACCTCAGTTTGGTGAATTACACATCCTTTTTACCTCAGTTTGGTGAATTACACATCCTTTTTACCTCAGTTTGGTGAAGTTAGTATAAAAGTTTATAGTCAACATGATGACACAAGCTCAATTGCTTAAAACAGATCAATATCTTGTGTTGTGTACTGTTGATTTTGTCATACGCATTGGGGTGGGGGGGGGGGGGAGTCGGAGGACTTACAACGCAGCTATGATTTTCTTTCTCAAATGGCACAAATCATTTCTAGAAAAGTCGCTGGTGGGTTGTAGGTTGTGGGTTGTGATTCGTTGAAGTTAGTTAACTGAAAAAAGCGTTTTATTCACCTTTCTGTGATGGCAGCTTCCCGAAAAAGTTTTCTACGTGTTCTCATCTAACCAACCATGCTTAGGTTATTCCAAGTGTTCAGTGTGTCCTTAAACCGCGCGTACAAACCAAAAGTTTTGCCCACAATCTGTTGCCTATGCCGTTCTGTACCATCACTCATTCATATATCTTTATGTACATATTCTTTATCCCTTTACACTTGTGTGTATAAGGTAGCTGTTGTGAAATTGTTAGGTTAGATTACTCGTTGGTTATTACTGCATTGTCGGAACTAGAAGCACAAGCATTTCGCTACACTCGCATTAACATCTGCTAACCATGTGTATGTGACAAATAAAATTTGATTTGATTATGAGTGATATGAGTGATTGACACTTACTGCGTTGGCGACCCAAAATGCATCACTTCAAAACCGAGCTGGCTGTCTTCTACAAATCGTCCTCTAACCAGTTGATGTACACATGATTCCCAGATTCCGTGTGGTTTTCGAAGCTGTGTTACTTTTAACAGGACGTGTAACCTCATCTCCCCACCCCTTCTTGCACAATTGATTTTAAACGTTATAATCCATATTGAGTGATTGACAAAAAACAGTGTCGTGTTTCTTTTTTGCCGTTTTGGTGACCTCACGTATCAAAATCCAATACTTTGAAATGTAGCTGACTGCAGGTTGTCCTCTAACCAGTGAAGTAAAAAAAATATCTCCTGTTTCAATATATTTATTGTTGTTGTTGTGGTAGTTTCAACAGCACACACGACCAGACCCCCCCCTAATCAATATGAGTGATTTATTGCCACTTGTCAAAACAACACGATTTTTTTTGGTGCTTGTTCAGTTTTATAAGGTGCTTTAAAAAAAAAATACCAGTAATATAATTACTATTGTTGCATGTGTGTAGACAGTACATTTTATGTTGAGGCTTTCAATATATCTCAAACTGTTTCTGCATATTAGTTATTGATTCGGACACGTTAAAGCTGTGTATTTTTAGCATTGGACTATTTATCAAAATGTCTTGTCAACAGGAAGCAGCGACAGCATCATTTTTTTTACCCTAAGAGTATACATTTAACTGTCAATATTAATTTTCAATGGTATTTTACTTAATCAGGTAAAAACTGAGTCCAAAAACATGCTCCGATTTATTTATTTTAAAGATATACCAGAAATCAACAAATCGGGTTTGACCTTCCTAATCGGGTTGTTTTCGTCCGGTGTTGAGTCTAGGAGGTTCTCTAGTCGTGTTGAGTCTAGGAGGTTCTCTAGTCGTGTTGAGTCTAGGAGGTTCTCTAGTCGTGTTGAGTCTAGGAGGTTCTCTAGTCGTGTTGAGTCTAGGAGGTTCTCTAGTCGTGTTGTGTTCCTAGGAGGTTCTCTAATCGTGTTGTGTTCGTCCGGTGTTGAGTCTAGGAGGTTCTCTAATCGTGTTGTGTTCCTAGGAGGTTCTCTAGTCGTGTTGAGTCTAGGAGGTTCTCTAATCGTGTTGTGTTCCTAGGAGGTTCTCTAATCGTGTTGAGTCTAGGAGGTTCTCTAATCGTGTTGTGTTCGTCCGGTGTTGAGTCTAGGAGGTTCTCTAGTCGTGTTGAGTCTAGGAGGTTCTCTAGTCGTGTTGAGTCTAGGACGTTCTCTAGTTGTGTTGTGTTCCTAGGAGGTTCTCTAATCGTGTTGTGTTCGTCCGGTGTTGAGTCTAGGAGGTTCTCTAATCGTGTTGTGTTCCTAGGAGGTTCTCTAGTCGTGTTGAGTCTAGGAGGTTCTCTAATCGTGTTGTGTTCCTAGGAGGTTCTCTAATCGTGTTGAGTCTAGGAGGTTCTCTAATCGTGTTGTGTTCGTCCGGTGTTGAGTCTAGGAGGTTCTCTAGTCGTGTTGAGTCTAGGAGGTTCTCTAGTCGTGTTGAGTCTAGGAGGTTCTCTAGTCGTGTTGTGTTCGTCCGGTGTTGAGTCTAGGAGGTACTCTAGTCGTGTTGAGTCTAGGAGGTTCTCTAGTCGTGTTGAGTCAAGGAGGTTCTCTAGTCGTGTTGTGTCTAGGAGGTTCTCTAGTCGTGTTGAGTCTAGGAGGTTCTCTAGTCGTGTTGAGTCTAGGAGGTTCTCTAGTCGTGTTGAGTCTAGGAGGTTCTCTAGTCGTGTTGAGTCTAGGAGGTTCTCTAGTCGTGTTGTGTTCGTCCGGTGTTGAGTCTAGGAGTTTCTCTAGTCGTGTTGTGTTCGTCCGGTGTTGAGTCTAGGAGGTTCTCTAATCGTGTTGAGTTCGTCCGGTGTTGAGTCTAGGTGGCTCTCCCTCCTTTCCTCTCTTTTCCATAAGCTCATTTCCTCATCCTTGGTGTGTTAAAGGATCCTTCTCTCTCTCAGATCTCCATGGTCTAATTTAAGGCACCTGGCTAGGGTCAAGACCCCCTCCTTAACCTCTAACGAGCCTCTACCCCGGGTCCGGGATCACCCCCCACCCCCCCACACACTGATTAGCATAGCTAGCATAGCTTCACAAGTAGATAGTAGCATCTAAATATCATTAAATCACAAGTCCAAGACACCAGATGAAAGATACAGATCTTGTGAATAAAGCCACCATTTCAGATTTTTAAAATGTTTTACAGGGAAGACAAAATATGTAAATCTATTAGCTAAACACGTTAGCAAAATACACAATTTCTTTGTCCACCATTTTTTCTCTCCACCAGTAGCTATCACCAATTCGGCTAAACTAAGATATTGATAGCCAATAACCTATAAAAAACCTCATCAGATGACAGTCTGATAACATATTTATGGTATAGGATAGGTTTTGTTAGAAAAAAGTGCATATTTCAGGTAGAAATCACAGTTTACAATTGCACCGACCATCACAAGACGACTAGAATTACTATAGAGAGCAACGTGTATGACCAATTTACTCTTAATAAAACATTTCATAAGAATAGACAAAGCATAGCAATGGAAAGACCCAGATCTTGTGATTCCAGACAATATTTCAGATTTTCTAAGCGTTTTACAGCGAAAACACAATAAATCGATAAGTTAGCATACCACATGTGAAAACGTTACCAGAGCATCGATTCAAGCCAAAGAGAGCTATAACGTAATCATCGCCAAAATATATTAATTTTTTCACTAACCTTCTCAGAATTCTTCCGATGACACTCCTGTAACATCATTTTACAACATACATATACAGTTTGTTCGAAAATGTGCATATTTAGCCATACAAAACCGTGGTTACACAATGAAAATACTAGGAAATCAAGCCTCAAAATGTCGGACGTCATCTTTCAGAGTGATCTAGTTTAATTGAAAGCTAATCATATACTTGACTAAAAAATACAGGGTTGACAGGAATCGAAAGACAAATTAGTTCTTAATGCAATCGCTGATTTACATTTCTAAAATTATCCTTACTTTCTTATACAGCGTTCGCCAAGAGAAGCTATAACAAACAAAATGGCGTAATATGCGTTTAAAATATTTCGACAGAACAACGATTTATCATATTAAATATTCCTTACTATGAGGTGATTTTCCATCAGATTCTTGGGCAAAGAATCCTTTCTTGGGTCTAATCTTCTTTTGGTCGATAGATGTCCTCTGTCCTTCGAAATGTCCACTAACGATCGAACGGGACCCCGAAACGTGCCCAAAGTTTCAGAGTGCACGACAAAGAAATTCCTCAAAATCGCACTAAACGGATATAAATTGCTATAAAACGGTTCAAATTAACTACATTATGATGTTTTTAACAACTATAACGACTAAAAACATGACCGGATAAATATCACTGTCTAAACAACCATTTGGAAGGAGGCAGGTCTGATGTCCATTTTGCGCAAGACGCATGCAGGAAGAGAGCGGTACTTCCACGTTTTCGTGTTTTATAGTGGCTCTGATTGCGCAATCGAATCCATTCAAAGCGTGATGACGTACTGACACCCAGAGGAAGACGTAGGCAGTGTCGGTTTCTCCATAGCATCTATTGGCACCTTAAAACCGATCCCAGATCAGGGGTAAAAATTTCTGAAATCTGACTCCCTGTCAGGAAAAGTGCTGTAGAAGTAGTTCTGTACCACTCAGAGACAAAATTCCAACGGCTATAGAAACTAGAAAGTGTTTTCTATCCAATAATAACAATAATATGCATATTGTACGATCAAGAATTGAGCACGAGGCAGTTTAATTTGGAGACCAAAAAATGCTAATGCGGAACAGCACCCCCTATAGTTGCAAGAAGTTTTAACGCATGTCTGTGTTGTGTTGTGTTATGGCATGTGTGTGTTGTGTTGTGGCATGTGTGTGTTGTGTGTGTTGTGTTGTGTGTGTTGTGTTGTGTGTGTTGTGTTGTTTTGGTGTGTTGTGTTGTGTGTTGTGTGTTGTGTTGTGTGTTGTGTTATGGCATGTCTGTGTTGTGTTGTGTGTTGTGTTGGTGTGTTGTGTTGTGTGTGTTGTGGTGTGTGTTATGGTGTGTGTGTGTTATGGTGTGTGTGTGTGTGTGTTATGGTGTGTGTTGTGGTGTGTGTTATGGTGTGTGTGTGTTATGGTGTGAGTGTGTGTTATGGTGTGTGTGTGTGTGTGTGTTATGGTGTGAGTGTGTGTTATGGTGTGTGTTATGGTGTGTGTGTGTTATGGTGTGTGTTATGGTGTGTGTTATGGTGTGTGTTATGGAGTGTGTTATGGTGTGTGTTATGGTGTGTGTTATGGTGTGTGTGTTATGGTGTGTGTTATGGTGTGTGTTATGGTGTGTGTTGTGTGATAGAAAGAGTGGGATGTATTCATTCCGCTGATTCTGTTACAAAACGTTTCTTAAACGGAAGCAAACAGCCGTACCTGAATTTGTTCAACATAAACTCTTGTTTTCATCGCTGTTGACCTAATGATTCCACTCTAGATCATCTAGATGCAGGCCAGTGTGTGCAAGGCGGTATTGAACGTGTCACCTTGATTACTCCAACTTGTCTCTCGACCTGTGTGCACCCTACGTTGTAAACTTTCATTCATAGGCTGGGTTGTAGCAACCCCATGATGGGGACAGGGACAATTAGAGTATCATGTAGTAGCCTGAACCTACCAATATTACATTGAACTGAATGAATAGAATAATGACTGACTGTCATCCAATATGTTTTAATAGAGATAAGGCCATGCTCATTTAAAAAAAGAAACATGAAATCGTCCTCCCTAATCTATCTGAAAAGACGACTCATATAATGAATTATAAAATGGGATCCGCTGAAAGAGTTCGTCGTTCATTATTTGAACACCTGCGTTATAAATGTGTATCTCGCCTCTTTTGGGGAACAAACTCTCAGGGAAACTTTTAGGGAAATTCATCTCTTAACTCTTTCCAAATAAGGTCAGATTACAGTATTTGCAATTCAGGCCGACAAACAAGAGCTAGTTTAATCTGACGAGGCAGAAAGTGCTGAATCGGTGAAACAAAGTTATCAGATTCAGAACATGCCAGAGAGAGAGAGAAGATAAATAAATCATGTGTCTGTATTCTCATTCCCCACTTGGATTCTTAGCATCGTTTACCCTTATTTAGTGTGTGTGTGTGTGTGTGTGTGTCTGTGTGTGTGTGTGTGTGTGTGTGTGTGTGTGTGTGTGTGTGTGTGTGTGTGTGTGTGTGTGTGTGTGTGTGTGTGTGTGTGTGTGTGTGTGTGTGTGTGTGTGTGTGTGTGTGTGTGTGTGGATACTTTGCACCGTTTACTCTTATTTATGAAGGGACGTGTTGTCGTATGTGTGTGTATTATGGTGTGTTGTGTTATGGTGTGTGTGTGTGTGTTGTTGTGTGTGTTATGGTGTGTGTTGTGGTGCGTGTTATGTTATGGTGTGTGTGTGTGTTGTGGTGTGTGTGTGTTATGGTGTGTGTTGTGGTCCGTGTGTGTTGTGGTATGATCATGCACTGAAAACCACAAACCTGCAATAAGGTAGCTAGTGGAGGAAGAAAGGAGAGGAAACGGTGTGTTTCTGTGTGGCAGACAGGGAGCTTAGTGAACAACATCACGACTGATAGCAGGCGGGCGGACAGGAGGCTCAGATAACGGATGGCTGGGAGGAGAGTCTCAGAGGGCTTGTAGGCCTGGTAGGAGAGTCTCAGAGGGCTTGTAGGCCTGGTAGGATAGTCTCAGAGGGCTTGTAGGCCTGGTAGGAGAGTCTCAGAGGGCTTGAAGGGCTGGGTGGAGAGTCTCAGAGGGCTTGTTGGCCTGGTAGGAGAGTCTCAGAGGGCTTGTAGGCCTGGTAGGAGAGTCTCAGAGGGCTTGTAGGCCTGGTAGGAGAGTCTCAGAGGGCTTGTAGGCCTGGTAGGAGAGTCTCAGAGGGCTTGAAGGGCTGGGTGGAGAGTCTCAGAGGGCTTGTACGGCTGGGTGGAGAGTATCAGAGGGCTTGTAGGGCTGGTAGGAGTCTCAGAGGGCTTGTAGAGCTGGGTGGAGAGTCTCAGAGGGCTTGTAGGGTGGGTAGGAGAGTCTCAAAGGGCTTGTACGGCTGGGTGGAGAGTCTCAAAGGGCTTGTAGGGCTGGGTGGAGAGTCTCAGAGGGCTTGTAGGGCTGGTAGGAGAGTCTCAGAGGGCTTTTAGGGCTGGGTGGAGAGTCTCAGAGGGCTTGTAGGGCTGGGAGGAGAGTCTCAGAGGGCTTGTAGGGCTGGGTGGAGAGTCTCAGAGGGCTTGAAGGGCAGGGTGGAGAGTCTCAGAGGGCTTTTAGGGCTGGGTGGAGAGTCTCAGAGGGCTTGTAGGGCTGGGAGGAGAGTCTCAGAGGGCTTGTAGGGCTGGGTGGAGAGTCTCAGAGGGCTTGAAGGGCTGGGTGGAGAGTCTCAGAGGGCTTGTAGGGCTGGGTGGAGAGTCTCAGAGGGCTTGTAGGGCTGGTAGGAGAGTCTCAGAGGGCTTGTAGGGCTGGTAGGAGTCTCAGAGGGCTTGTAGGGCTGGGTGGAGAGTCTCAGAGGGCTTGTAGGGCTGGGTGGAGAGTCTCAGAGGGCTTGTAGGGCTGGGTGGAGAGTCTCAGAGGGCTTGTAGGGCTGGGTGGAGAGTCTCAGAGGGCTTGTAGGGCTGGGTGGAGAGTCTCAGAGGCCTTGTAGGGCCTGATG
>NC_092099.1:19616180-19621180 GCF_045679555.1 Salvelinus alpinus | reverse complement strand
AGCAATGCAAACAGACACTAGGAGGGAACTTGGGGATGGGAGCAATGCTAACAGACACTAGGAGGGCACTTGGGGATGGGAGCAATGCAAACAGACACTAGGAGGGAACTTGAGGATGGGAGTAATGCAAACAGACACTAGGAGGGAACTTGAGGATGGGAGCAATGCTAACAGACACTAGGAGGGAACTTGAGGATGGGAGCAATGCTAACAGACACTAGGAGGGAACTTGGGGATGGGAGCAATGCAAACAGACACTAGGAGGGAACTTGAGGATGGGAGTAATGCAAACAGACACTAGGAGGGAACTTGAGGATGGGAGCAATGCTAACAGACACTAGGAGGGAACTTGAGGATGGGAGCAATGCAAACAGACACTAGGAGGGAACTTGGGGATGGGAGCAATGCTAACAGACACTAGGAGGGAACCTGAGGATGGGAGCAATGCTATCAGACACTAGGAGGGAACTTGGGGATGGGAGCAATGCTAACAGACACTAGGAGGGAACTTGGGGATGGGAGCAATGCAAACAGACACTAGGCGGGAACTTGAGGATGGGAGCAATGCTAACAGACACTAGGAGCGAACTTGAGGATGGGAGCAATGCTAACAGACACTAGGAGGGAACTTGAGGATGGGAGCAATGCTAACAGACACTAGGAGGGAACTTGAGGATGGGAGCAATGCTAACAGACACTAGGAGGGAACTTGGGGATGGGAGCAATGCTAACAGACACTAGGAGGGAACTTGGGGATGGGAACAATGCTAACAGACACTAGGAGGGCACTTGGGGATGGGAGCAATGCTAACAGACACTAGGAGGGAACTTGAGGATGGGAGCAATGCAAACAGATACTAGGAGGGAACTTGGGGATGGGAACAATGCTAACAGACACTAGGAGGGAACTTGGGGATGGGAGCAATGCTAACAGACACTAGGAGGGAACTTGGGGATGGGAACAATGCTAACAGACACTAGGAGGGAACTTGGGGATGGGAGCAATGCTAACAGACACTAGGAGGGAACTTGGGGATGGGAACAATGCTAACAGACACTAGGAGGGAACTTGGGGATGGGAGCAATGCTAACAGACACTAGGAGGGAACTTGAGGATGGGAGCAATGCAAACAGACACTAGGAGGGAACTTGGGGATGGGAGCAATGCTAACAGACACTAGGAGGGCACTTGGGGATGGGAGCAATGCAAACAGACACTAGGAGGGAACTTGAGGATGGGAGTAATGCAAACAGACACTAGGAGGGAACTTGAGGATGGGAGCAATGCTAACAGACACTAGGAGGGAACTTGAGGATGGGAGCAATGCTAACAGACACTAGGAGGGAACTTGGGGATGGGAGCAATGCAAACAGACACTAGGAGGGAACTTGAGGATGGGAGTAATGCAAACAGACACTAGGAGGGAACTTGAGGATGGGAGCAATGCTAACAGACACTAGGAGGGAACTTGAGGATGGGAGCAATGCAAACAGACACTAGGAGGGAACTTGGGGATGGGAGCAATGCTAACAGACACTAGGAGGGAACCTGAGGATGGGAGCAATGCTATCAGACACTAGGAGGGAACTTGGGGATGGGAGCAATGCTAACAGACACTAGGAGGGAACTTGGGGATGGGAGCAATGCAAACAGACACTAGGCGGGAACTTGAGGATGGGAGCAATGCTAACAGACACTAGGAGCGAACTTGAGGATGGGAGCAATGCTAACAGACACTAGGAGGGAACTTGAGGATGGGAGCAATGCTAACAGACACTAGGAGGGAACTTGAGGATGGGAGCAATGCTAACAGACACTAGGAGGGAACTTGGGGATGGGAGCAATGCTAACAGACACTAGGAGGGAACTTGGGGATGGGAACAATGCTAACAGACACTAGGAGGGCACTTGGGGATGGGAGCAATGCTAACAGACACTAGGAGGGAACTTGAGGATGGGAGCAATGCAAACAGATACTAGGAGGGAACTTGGGGATGGGAACAATGCTAACAGACACTAGGAGGGAACTTGGGGATGGGAGCAATGCTAACAGACACTAGGAGGGAACTTGGGGATGGGAACAATGCTAACAGACACTAGGAGGGAACTTGGGGATGGGAGCAATGCTAACAGACACTAGGAGGGAACTTGGGGATGGGAACAATGCTAACAGACACTAGGAGGGAACTTGGGGATGGGAGCAATGCTAACAGACACTAGGAGGGAACTTGAGGATGGGAGCAATGCAAACAGACAATAGGAGGGAACTTGGGGATGGGAGCAATGCTAACAGACACTAGGAGGGAACTTGGGGATGGGAGCAATGCTAACAGACACTAGGAGGGAACTTGGTGATGGGAGCAATGCAAACAGACACTAGGAGGGCACTTGGGGATGGGAGCAATGATGAAAAGCTTTTATTGTTTTCCTCTTACGGAAGAAAGAAGAAAGTAATTTTTGATGGATTAATGCACCTGCAATGTGTGCTTGTGTGTGTGTGTGTGTGTGTGTGTGTGTGTGTGTGTGTGTGTGTGTGTGTGTGTGTGTGTGTGTGTGTGTGTGTGTGTGTGTGTGTGTGTGTGTGTGTGTGTGTGTGTGTGTGTGTGTGTGTGTTTGTCAGTGTACTCTGGGCCTATATTTGGTAGTGAATAAGTTACGGGCCATCGAAGAGTAGCGGAGAAGAGACCACAGTACATAAAACATGCCTTTTAAGATATAGTAGCTGTGGAAATGTCAACACTTCAAAGTCTATCACAGTTGAAGCATCTGGTTCTGATTGTTCCCTTTCAATATCTGACACATTGAAGAGGACAGGCAGGGGGCGATTCACAGCAGTGGCATTATATCACGCTGGGTGCAGGCAGACAGTGTTTGAACGATCCCAGGTCTGTGTTGAACCTGGCTGAGTTCTAGTGTTCTAGTAGTGGTGTAGTGTTCTAGAACTAGTGTTCCAGTAATCTAGTGTTCTAGTAGTGGTGTAGTGTTCTAGATCTAGTGTTCCAGTAATCTAGTGTTCTAGTAGTGGTGTAGTGTTCTAGATCTAGTGTTCCAGTAATCTAGTGTTCTAGTAGTGGTGTAGTGTTTTAGAACTAGTGTTCCAGTAATCTAGTGTTCTATTAGTGGTGTAGTGTTCTAGATCTAGTGTTCCAGTAATCTACTGTTCTAGTAGTGGTGTAGTTTTCTAGATCTAGTGTTCCAGTAATCTAGTGTTCTAGTAGTGGTGTAGTGTTCTAGAACTAGTGTTCCAGTAATCTAGTGTTCTAGTAGTGGTGTAGTGTTCTAGAACTAGTGTTCCAGTAATATAGTGTTCTAGTAGTGGTGTAGTGTTCTAGAACTAGTGTTCCAGTAATCTAGTGTTCTAGTAGTGGTGTAGTGTTCTAGAACTAGTGTTCCAGTAATCTAGTGTTCTAGTAGTGGTGTAGTGTTCTAGAACTAGTGTTCCAGTAATCTAGTGTTCTAGTAGTGGTGTAGTGTTCTAGAACTAGTGTTCCAGTAATCTAGTGTTCTAGTAGTGGTGTAGTGTTCTAGAACTAGTGTTCCAGTAATATAGTGTTCTAGTAGTGGTGTAGTGTTCTAGAGCTAGTGTTCCATTAATCTAGTGTTCTAGTAGTGGTGTAGTGTTCTAGAACTAGTGTTCCAGTAATCTAGTGTTCTAGTAGTGGTGTAGTGTTCTAGAACTAGTGTTCCATTAATCTAGTGTTCTAGTAGTGTTGTAGTGTTCTAGAACTAGTGTTCCAGTAATCTAGTGTTCTAGTAGTGTTGTAGTGTTCTAGAACTAGTGTTCCAGTAATCTAGTGTTCTAGTAGTGGTGTAGGGTTCTAGAACTAGTGTTCCAGTAATCTAGTGTTCTATTAGTGGTGTAGTGTTCTAGAACTAGTGTTCCAGTAATCTAGTGTTCTAGTAGTGGTGTAGTGTTCTAGAACTAGTGTTCCATTAATCTAGTGTTCTAGTAGTGGTGTAGTGTTCTAGAACTAGTTTTCCAGTAATCTAGTGTTCTAGTAGTGGTGTAGTGTTCTAGAACTAGTGTTCCAGTAATCTAGTGTTCTAGTAGTGGTGTAGTGTTCTAGAACTAGTGTTCCAGTAATATAGTGTTCTAGTAGTGGTGTAGTGTTCTAGAGCTAGTGTTCCATTAATCTAGTGTTCTAGTAGTGGTGTAGTGTTCTAGAACTAGTGTTCCAGTAATCTAGTGTTCTAGTAGTGGTGTAGTGTTCTAGAACTAGTGTTCCATTAATCTAGTGTTCTACTAGTGTTGTAGTGTTCTAGAACTAGTGTTCCAGTAATCTAGTGTTCTAGTAGTGTTGTAGTGTTCTAGAACTAGTGTTCCAGTAATCTAGTGTTCTAGTAGTGGTGTCGTGTTCTAGAACTAGTGTTCCATTAATTTGGTGTTCTAGTAGTGGTGTAGTGTTCTAGAACTAGTGTTCCAGTAATCTAGTGTTCTAGTAGTGGTGTAGTGTTCTAGAACTAGTGTTCCAGTAATCTAGTGTTCTAGTAGTGTTGTAGTGTTCTAGAACTAGTGTTCCAGTAATCTAGTGTTCTAGTAGTGTTGTAGTGTTCTAGAACTAGTGTTCCAGTAATCTAGTGTTCTAGTAGTGGTGTAGTGTTCTAGAACTAGTGTTCCAGTAATCTAGTGTTCTAGTAGTGTTGTAGTGTTCTAGAACTAGTGTTCCAGTAATCTAGTGTTCTAGTAGTGGTGTAGTGTTCTAGAACTAGTGTTCCAGTAATCTAGTGTTCTAGTAGTGGTGTAGTGTTCTAGAACTAGTGTTCCAGTAATCTAGTGTTCTAGTAGTGTTGTTGTGTTCTAGAACTAGTGTTCCAGTAATCTAGTGTTCTAGTAGTGGTGTAGTGTTCTAGAACTAGTGTTCCAGTAATCTAGTGTTCTAGTAGTGGTGTAGTGTTCTAGAACTAGTGTTCCAGGAATCTAGTGTTCTAGTAGTGTTGTAGTGTTCTAGAACTAGTGTTCCAGTAATCTAGTGTTCTAGTAGTGGTGTAGTGTTCTAGA
>NC_092099.1:19561180-19611180 GCF_045679555.1 Salvelinus alpinus | reverse complement strand
TACCTGACGCCCCAGGTATCCAACAACCCATTGAGATATGTTCTGTGTATATCCAACACCATTTCCAGCTCCCTGCTGTTTCTGGCTAAGTATCCCTCAAAACAAGCTCTTGGAGTTATATCTCTGTAATCTCCCACACCACATTCCCCATCTCTCTGTAATCTCCCACACCATATTCCCCATCTCTCTGTAATCTCCCACACCATATTCCCCATCTCTCTGTAATCTCCCACACCATATTCCCCATCTCTCTGTAATCTCCCACAACATATTCCCCATCTCTCTGTAATCTCCCACACCATATTCCCCATCTCTCTGTAATCTCCCACACCATATTCCCCATCTCTCTGTAATCTCCCACACCATATTCCCCATCTCTCTGTAATCTCCCACAACATATTCCCCATCTCTCTGTAATCTCCCACATCATATTCCCCATCTCTCTGTAATCTCCCACACCATATTCCCCATCTCTCTGTAATCTCCCACACCATATTCCCATCTCTCTGTAATCTCCCACACCATATTCCCCATCTAGCTGTAATCTCCCACACTATATTCCCCATCTCTCTGTAAACTCCCACACCATATTCCCCATCTCTCTGTAATCTCCTACACCATATTCCCCATCCCTCTGTAATCTCCCACACCATATTCTCCATCTCTCTGTAAGCTCCCACACCATATTCCCCATCTCTCTGTAATCTCCCACACCATATTCCCCATCTCTCTGTAATCTCCCACACCATATTCCCCATCCCTCTGTAATCTCCCACACCATATTGACCATCTAGCTGTAATCTCCCACACCATATTCCCCGTCTCTCTGTAATCTCCCACAGCATTTTCCCCATCTCTCTGTAACCTCCCACACCATATTCCTCATCTAGTTGTAATCTCCCACACCATATTCCTCATCTAGCTGTAATCTCCCACACCATATTCCCCATCTCTCTGTAATCTCCCACACCATATTCCCCATCTCTCTGTAATCTCCCACACCATATTCCCCATCCCTCTGTAATCTCCCACACCATATTGCCCATCTAGCTGTAATCTCCCACACCATATTCCCCATCTCTCTGTAAACTCCCACACCATATTCCCCATCTCTCTGTAATCTCCTACACCATATTCCCCATCCCTCTGTAATCTCCCACACCATATTGACCATCTCTCTGTAATCTCCCACACCATATTCCTCATCTAGCTGTAATCTCCAACAGCATATTCCCCATCTAGTTGTAATCTCCCACACCATATTCCCAATCTCTCTGTAATCTCCCACACCATGTTCCCCATCTCTCTGTAATCTCCCACACCATATTCCCCATCTCTCTGTAATATCCCACACCATATTCCCCATCCCTCTGTAATCTCCCACACCATATTCCCCATCTAGCTGTAATCTCCCACACCATATTCCCCATCTCTCTGTAATCTCCCACACCAAATTCCCCATCTCTCTGTAATCTCCTACACCATATTCCCCATCCCTCTGTAATCTCCCACACCATATTCCCCATCTCTCTGTAATCTCCTACACCATATTCCCCATCCCTCTGTAATCTCCCACACCATATTCCCCATCTCTCTTTAATCTCCCACACCATATTCCCCATCTCTCTGTAATCTCCTACACCATATTCCCCATCCCTCTGTAATCTCCCACACCATATTCCTCATCTAGCTGTAATCTCCAACAGCATATTCCCCATCTAGTTGTAATCTCCCACACCATATTCCCAATCTCTCTGTAATCTCCCACACCATATTCCCCATCGCTCTGTAATCTCCCACACCATATTCCCCATCGCTCTGTAATATCCCACACCATATTCCCCATCCCTCTGTAATGTCCCACACCATATTCCCCATCTCTCTGTAATATCCCACACCATATTCCCCATCCCTCTGTAATCTCCCACACCATATTCCCCATCTAGCTGTAATCTCCCACACCATATTCCCCATCTAGCTGTAATCTCCCACACCATATTCCCCATCTCTCTGTAATCTCCCACACCATATTCCCCATCTCTCTGTAATCTCCTACACCATATTCCCCATCTCTCTGTAAACTCCCACACCATATTCCCCATCTCTCTGTAATCTCCTACACCATATTTCCCATCCCTCTGTAATCTCCCACACCATATTCACCATCTAGCTGTAATCTCCAACAGCATATTCCCCATCTAGTTGTAATCTCCCACACCATATTCCCAATCTCTCTGTAATCTCCCACACCATGTTCCCCATCTCTCTGTAATATCCCACACCATATTCCCCATCCCTCTGTAATCTCCCACACCATATTCCCCATCTAGCTGTAATCTCCCACACCATATTCCCCATCTAGCTGTAGCTCCCACACCATATTCCCCATCTCTCTGTAATTTCCCACACCATATTCCCCATCTCTCTGTAATCTCCTACACCATATTCCCCATCCCTCTGTAATCTCCCACACCATATTCCCCATCCCTCTGTAATCTCCCACACCATATTCCCCATCTCTCTGTAATCTCCCACACCATATTCCCCATCTCTCTGTAATCTCCTACACCATATTCCCCATCCCTCTGTAATCTCCCACACCATATTCCCCATCTCTCTGTAATCTCCCACACCATATTCCCCATCTCTCTGTTATCTCCCACACCATATTCCCCATCCCTCTGTAATCTCCCACACCATATTCCCCATCTCTCTGTAATCTCCTACACCATATTCCCCATCCCTCTGTAATCTCCCACACCATATTCCCCATCTCTCTGTAATCTCCCACACCATATTCCCCATATCTCTGTAATCTCCTACACCATATTCCCCATCCCTCTGTAATCTCCCACACCATATTCCCCATCTCTCTGTAACTCCTACACCATATTCCCCATCTCTCTGTAATCTCCTACACCATATTCCCCATCCCTCTGTAATCTCCCACACCATATTCCCCATCTAGCTGTAATCTCCCACACCATATTCCCCATCTCTCTGTAATCTCCCACACCATATTCCCCATCTCTCTGTAATCTCCCACACCATATTCCCCATCTCTCTGTTATCTCCCACACCATATTCCCCATCCCTCTGTAATCTCCCACACCATATTCCCCATCTCTCTGTAATCTCCCACACCATATTCCCCATCTCTCTGTTATCTCCCACACCATATTCCCCATCTCTCTGTAATCTCCCACACCATATTCCCCATCTCTCTGTAATCTCCTACACCATATTCCCCATCTCTCTGTAATCTCCTACACCATATTCCCCATCCCTCTGTAATCTCCCACACCATATTCCCCATCTAGCTGTAATCTCCCACACCATATTCCCCATCTCTCTGTAATCTCCCACACCATATTCCCCATCTCTCTGTAATCTCCCACACCATATTCCCTATCTCTCTGTAATCTCCCACACCATATTCCCCATCTCTCTGTAATCTCCCACACCATATTCCCCATCTCTCTGTTATCTCCCACACCATATTCCCCATCTCTCTGTTATCTCCCACAACAACAACACCGACAACCACAGAATTCTAGAACCCTAGAGAATCAGTGGAGTATTGCGAACATTCCATTCCATATGCCTGACGTCAGTTCTGTTTCTTCTACCCTCTATTGGTAAGTCAGAGAAGTGCAGCCAGATTGGGAAGAGATTGACCAATGTCCAACTCTCCGTACTTCACATAGAATACTGTGGTATCAGTGGGCACTGAGCTGCATATAGACGTATAAGGCAACATACACAAGCAGTCAATGGTTTGGACACACCTACTCATTTAAAGGTTTTTCTTCATTTTTACTATTTTCTACATTGTAGAATAATAGTGAAGACATTACAAACTATGAAATAACACATATGGAATCATGTAGTAACCAAAAAAGTGTTTAAAAAATCAAAATATATTTTATATTTGAGATTCTTCAAGTAGCCACCCTTTGCCTTGATGACAGCTTTGCAGGTAGCCACCTTGAATGCATTTCAATTAACAGGTGTGCCTTTTTAAAAGTCAATTTGTGGAATTTCTTTCCTCCTTAATGCGTTTGAGCCAATCAGTTGTGTTGTGACAAGGTAGGGGTGGTATATAGAAGATAGCCCTATTTGGTAAAAGACCAAGTCCATATTATGGCAAGAACAGCTCAAATAAGCAAAGGGAAACGACAGTCCATCATTACTTTAAGACATGAAGGTCAGTCGATCCAGAATATTTCAAGAACTTTGAAAGTTTCTTCAAGTGCAGTTGCAAAAACTATCAAGTGCTATGATGAAACTGGCTCTCATGAGGACCGCCACAGGAATGGAAGACCCAGAGTTTCCTCTGCTGCAGGAAGACCCAGAGTCACCTCTGCTGCAGGAAGACCCAGAGTCACCTCTGCTGCAGGAAGACCCAGAGTCACCTCTGCTGCAGGAAGACCCAGAGTCACCTCTGCTGCAGGAAGACCCAGTCACCTCTGCTGCAGGAAGACCCAGAGTCACCTCTGCTGCAGGAAGACCCAGAGTCACCTCTGCTGCAGGAAGACCCAGAGTCACCTCTGCTGCAGGAAGACCCAGAGTCACCTCTGCTGCAGGAAGACCCAGAGTCACCTCTGCTGCAGGAAGACCCAGAGTCACCTCTGCTGCAGGAAGACCCAGAGTCACCTCTGCTGCAGGAAGACCCAGAGTCACCTCTGCTGCAGGAAGACCCAGAGTCACCTCTGCTGCAGGAAGACCCAGAGTCACCTCTGCTGCAGGAAGACCCAGAGTCACCTCTGCTGCAGGAAGACCCAGAGTCACCTCTGCTGCAGGAAGACCCAGAGTCACCTCTGCTGTAGAGGATAAGATCATTAGTGTCAGAAATTGCAGCCCAAATAAATGCTTCACAGAGTTCAAGTAACAGACACATCTCAACATCAACTGTTCAGAGGAGACTGTGTGAATCTGGCCTTCACTAGTTGAATTGCTGTAAAGAAACCACTAGTAAAAGACACCATCGATAAGAAGAAGAGACTTGCTTGGGCCAAGAAACACGATCAATGGACATCAGACCGGTGGAAATCTGTCCTTTGGTCTGATGAGTCCAGATTGGAGATTTTTGGTTCCAACTGCCGTGTCTTTGTGAGACGCAGAGTAGGAGAACGGATGATCTCCACATGTGTGGTTCCCACCGTGAAGCATGGAGGAGGAGGTGTGATGGTGTCGGGGTGCTTGGCTGGTTGCACTGTCAGTGATTTATTTAGAATTCAACACTTAAACAGCATGGCTTCCACTGCATTCTGCAGCGATGCGCCATCCCATCTGGTTTGGGTTTAGTGGTACTATCATTTGTTTTTCAACAGGACAATGACCCAACACACTTCCAGGCTTTGTAAGGGCTATTTTACCAAGAAGGAGGTTGATGGAGTGCTGCATCAGATGACCTGGCCTCCACAATCACCCGACCTCAACCCAATTGAGATGGTTTGGGATGAGTTGGACCGCAGAGTGAAGGAAACCCAGCCAACAAGTGCTCAGCATATGTGGGAACTCCTTCAAGACTGTTGAAAAAGCATTCCAGGTGAAGCTGGTTGAGAGAATGCCAAGAGTGTGCAAAGCTGTCATCAAGGCAAAGGGTGGCTATTTGAAGAATCTCAAATATAAAATATATTTTGATTTGGCTAACACCTTTTTGGTTAATACATGATTCCATATGTGTTATTTCATAGTTTTGATGTCTTCACTATTATTCTACAATGTAGAAAATAGTAAAACATACACAAGTGTTCTAAAACTCTGTAGTGGTACGTTTTGTTTTATTTCTACTGTCCTGTGCATTCATTACACTGTCGGTAGAGGCTTCCTTGAAAATATGTACACAGTCAAAATAAATGTATAGGGCTGAGATAGGGTTTAGTCTACAAGTCTACAAGTTGATAGAAGACAGGACACTCCTAGTAAAGGTTAACCTTGGAGACAGATAGTTGATCGTGTCCCAAATGGCATCTTAAGGCCCATCGGGGCTCTGGTCAAAAGTAGTGCACTATATAGGTACTAGGGTGTCATAGGGCTCTGGTCAAAAGTAGTGCACTATATAGGGAATAGGGTGCCATTGGGCTCTGGTCTAAAGTAGTGCACTATAAAGGGACTAGGGTGTCATAGGGCTCTGGTCAAAAGTAGTGCACTATAAAGGGACTAGGGTGTCATAGGGCTCTGGTCAAAAGTAGTGCACTATAAAGGGATTAAGGTGTTATTGGGCTCTGGTCAAAAGTAGTGCACTATATAGGTACTAGGGTGTTATTGGGCTCTGGTCAAAAGTAGTGCACTATATAGGGATTAAGGTGTTATTGGGCTCTGGACAAAAGTAGTGCACTATATAGGGATTAAGGTGTTATTGGGCTCTGGTCAAAAGTAGTGCACTATATAGGGACTAGGGTGTTATTGGACTGTGGTCTAAAGTAGTGCACTATAAAGGGAATAGGGTGCCATAGGGCCCTGGTCTAAACTAGTGCACTATATATAGGGAATAGGGTGCCATTGGGCTCTGGTCTAAAGTAGTGCACTATAAAGGTACGGGGGTGCCATTTGGAACTCAGTCATTCCCAGTTACATCCTATCAGCCTCTCTCTCTCCGCCCTTCTTCCATTTTTATTAACAAGCCATCAATAATACAAGGATATGTTTCTAAAAGAGAGATTTATGGCTCGGGATGCTTCCTGACAGTCTTTTGGAATGAGAACATTCATCTTTTAGCAGTTTGTTGTTGAAAGACACTCCGCTCTGCTTCTTCTTCTCTTCTTCAGGAAGTGATAGAATCACAGATTGTTGACTTTGAAGGTTAATTGTCAGTGAAATGCCTTTTCCTCCTTGCTCATTCCCAATAATGCAATAATCAATATCAGTAGTACTATAAAACATTTAGAAAAAGTTAAGTACAACAAAAAACACATGGGAAATATAAATAATAACACAAGGAAGTAAGTAAGTATATACAGGGTCAGTTGCAGGGTCAGTAATCTATATACAGGGACAGATCCAGGGTCAATTCCAATACCATATTTACAATGTGCAGGGATACTGAATTGGTAGGGTTAGATATGTATAGGGGTAAGGTGGCTAGGCATCAGGATATATGATAAACATTGGTCAGTGGAGGCTCCTCAGAGACGGAAGAGGAGGACCGTCCTCCTCAGTGAATTTCTTTTAAATACAAATTGGGAAACAAAAAAAAGTTAGCATTTTTAGATTAAACTATACTAAATATATTCACGTCACCAAATTATTGATTAAAACACACTGTTTTTCAATGACGGTCTACAGTAGCCTCAACAGCACTCTTTAGGGTAGCACCATGGTGTAGCCGGAGGACAGCTAGCTTCCGTCCTCCTCTGGGTACATTGACTTCAATACAAAACCAAGGAGGCTCATGGTTCTCACCCCCTTCCATAGACTTACACAGTAATTATGACAACTTCCTGAGGAAGCATGAACTGACATGTTGTCCACCCAATGAAAGGCTCAGAGAATGAATCTAGTACTGAAAGCATAAGCTACAGCTAGCTAGCACTGCAGTGTATAAAATGTGATGAGTAGTTGACTCAAAGAGAGCGAAAAACAATAGTTGAACAATTTTCAACAAATCAATTTCTTTAAAACATTAAGGAGATGAAAGAGAGAGATTTCATAATAAAAAATAAAAAAAACTTTCCATTTCACTTAATTAGCTAGCGAATGCAGCTAGCTAGTTTAGCCTACTCAAACACCCTGCTCAAACAGAGAGGGATGCTATGTTAGCTAGCTGGTTATGGCTATCCAACACTGGAATTATTCTATGTCAATGTAAGTTTTATTAATTTATTGCCACCGGGGCCTGCCGGTGTTAATGCTGAACTGCTTGCTCGGCCTCAGTGAGGTGCTGGGCTGTCAGCCTCACTCTGTGTAGCAACGTGCGATCGAGGGCGGTGTAGTTGCCATACCGAACAGTGATGCTGCCGGTTAAAATGCTCTCGATGGTGCAGCTGTATAACTTTTTGAGGATCTGAGGGGCCATGCCTACAACTGTTTTTTTCACGACTGTTAAGTCCTTAGTGATTTGTACACAGAGGAACTTGAAGCTCTCGACCCGCTCCACTGCTGGCCCGTCGATGTGGATGGGGGCGAGTTAGCCCCCTCCCCCCCCGTTTCCTGTAGTCCACGATCAGTTCCTTGGTCTTACTGACATTGAGGGACAGGTTGTTGTCCTGGCAACACACTGCCAGGTCACTGACCTCCTCCCTGTAGGCTATCTCATTGTCTGTCGGTGATCAGGCCAACCGCCGATGTGTCGTCAGCAAACTTGGTGATCGTGTTGGAGTCGTGCGTGGCCACATAGTCGTGGTGTGAACCGTGATCAGGGGGGGACTAAGCACACACCCCTGTGGGGCCCCCGTGTTGAGGTGGCGTGGCGGAGGTGATGTTGCCTACCCTGTCCACCAGGGGGCAGACCATCAGAAAGTCCAGGATCCAGTTGCAGGGGTCTAATCCCATGGTCCCCAGCTTAGTGATGAGCTTGGAGGGGGACTATGGAGTTGAACGCTGAGATGTAGTCAATGAACAGCATTCTCACATAGGTGTTCCTCTTATCTAGGTGGGTGAGGTCATCGTGTATGGATCTGTTGGGGCAGTTTGCACATTGGAGTGAGTCTAGGGTTTCTGGGAAGATGGAGATGATGTGTACCATAACCAGCCTTTAAAAGCACTAACCAGCCTTTCAAAGCGCTAACCAGCCTTTCAAAGCACTAACCAGCCTTTCAAAGCACTTACCAGCCTTTCAAAGCACTAACCAGCCTTTCAAAGCGCTAACCAGCCTTTCAAAGCGCTAACCAGCCTTTCAAAGCACTTACCAGCCTTTCAAAGCACTAACCAGCCTTTCAAAGCGCTAACCAGCCTTTCAAAGCGCTAACCAGCCTTTCAAAGCGCTAACCAGCCTTTCAAAGCACTAACCAGCCTTTCAAAGCACTAAAAGAGCCTCTCAAAGCGCTTCATGACTACAGGTGTGTGTGATACAGGACGGTAGTTATTGTGGCGTGAAGCTGTAGAGTCTGTCTGAGCATGTTCTGAGAATGTGCCCCTGGAATACCGTCCGACCCCGCGGCCTTACGAGTGTTGACCCTGATTAAAAACTTTTCTCATGTCGCCTCAGAGAGCGAGATCTCCTAGTCCCCTGGGTCAGTGGTGGACCTCGTGCACGGCTCTGTGTTGTTTTTTATCGAAGTGTGCAGACAATTCATTGAGTTCGTCTGGTAGAGAGGCATCGTTGGGCAGATCACGGCTGGGTCTTCCTTTGTAATCCGTAATGGACTGTAGCCCCCTGCCACATGCGGCCAGCGTCGTAGCCTGTGTAGTTTAATTCCAACCTTATTCCTATATTGTCCTTTTGCTTGTTTGCTGACTCTGTGGAGGTTGTCGCTGGACTTCTGGTGCTTGTTCCTGTCCTCAGCCGTAGCCTCGGGGTTGGCTGCGATAGCCCTGTGTGCAGTAACCCTGTATTTCAATTTAGCGCCAACCACAGTGTTAATCCTGGGCTTTTGATTGGGGAAGCAGCGAACCCTCACAAACGTGGGTATCTTGTCAATGCTAGGAGTATACGGTGACGGTCACATTTTAATGGGCTGTATAGTCAGTTCCTGGCTAGCCTCATGACATTATAATGGGCTGTATAGTCAGTTCCTGGCTCGTCTCATGACATTTTAATGGGCTGTATAGTCAGTTCTTGGCTCGTCTCATGACATTATAATGGGCTGTATAGTCTGTTCCTGGCTCGTCTCATGACATTTTAATGGGCTGTATAGTCAGTTCTTGGCTCGTCTCATGACATTATAATGGGCTGTATAGTCTGTTCCTGGCTCGTCTCATGACATTTTAATGGGCTGTATAGTCAGTTCCTGGCTCGTCTCATGACATTATAATGGGCTGTATAGTCAGTTCCTGGCTCGTCTCATGACATTATAATGGGCTGTATAGTCAGTTCCTGGCTAGCCTCATGACATTATAATGGGCTGTATAGTCAGTTCCTGGCTCGTCTCATGACATTATAATGGGCTGTATAGTCAGTTCCTGGCTCGTCTCATGACATTATAATGGGCTGTATAGTCAGTTCCTGGCTCGTCTCATGACATTATAATGGGCTGTATAGTCTGTTCCTGGCTCGTCTCATGACATTATAATGGGCTGTATAGTCAGTTCCTGGCTCGTCTCATGACATTATAATGGGCTGTATAGTCTGTTCCTGGCTCGTCTCATGACATTATAATGGGCTGTATAGTCTGTTCCTGGCTAGCCTCATGACAGTAGTGTCATTGTGTGTGTATAGTAGTGTCATGAGGAAGGATCCGTTGACCCGAAAGGGATGCCATTGTTAGGCACAGTACATGACTCCTTCATGACTCCACAGAGAGACTTCCAGACACGGTGTGTGTGTGTGTGTGTGTGTGTGTGTGTGTGTGTGTGTGTGTGTGTGTGTGTGTGTGTGTGTGTGTGTGTGTGTGTGTGTGTGTGTGTGTGTGTGTGTGTGTGTGTGTGTGTGGTATATAGGGAACTGGTCTAATGTAGTGGACTATATAGGGAACTGGTCTAAAGTAGTGGTCTATATAGGGAACTGGTCTAAAGTAGTGGTCTATATAGGGAACTGGTCTAAAGTAGTGGTCTATATAGGGAACTGGTCTAAAGTAGTGGTCTATATAGGGAACTGGTCTATAGTAGTGGTCTATATAGGGAACTGGTCTAAAGTAGTTTATAGGGAACTGGTCTATAGTAGTGGTCTATATAGGGAACTGGTCTAAAGTAGTGGACTATATAGGGAACTGGTCTAAAGTAGTTTATAGGGAACTGGTCTAAAGTAGTGGACTATATAGGGAACTGGTCTAAAGTAGTGGTCTATATAGGGAACTGGTCTAAAGTAGTGGTCTATATAGGGAACTGGTCTAAAGTAGTTTATAGGGAACTGGTCTAAAGTAGTGGACTATATAGGGAACTGGTCTAAAGTAGTGGTCTATATAGGGAACTGGTCTATAGTAGTGGTCTATATAGGGAACTGGTCTAAAGTAGTTTATAGGGAACTGGTCTATAGTAGTGGTCTATATAGGGAACTGGTCTAAAGTAGTGGACTATATAGGGAACTGGTCTATAGTAGTGGTCTATATAGGGAACTGGTCTAAAGTAGTGGACTATATAGGGAACTGGTCTATAGTAGTGGTCTATATAGGGAACTGGTCTAAAGTAGTGGTCTATATAGGGAACTGGTCTAAAGTAGTGGTCTATATAGGGAACTGGTCTGAAGTAGTGGACTATATAGGGAACTGGTCTAAAGTAGTGGTCTATATAGGGAACTGGTCTATAGTAGTGGACTATATAGGGAACTGGTCTAAAGTAGTGGTCTATAGAGGGAACTGGTCTAAAGTAGTGGTCTATATAGGGAACTGGTCTAAAGTAGTGGTCTATATAGGGAACTGGTCTGAAGTAGTGGACTATATAGGGAACTGGTCTAAAGTAGTGGTCTATATAGGGAACTGGTCTATAGTAGTGGTCTATATAGGGAACTGGTCTAAAGTAGTGGTCTATATAGGGAACTGGTCTAAAGTAGTGGTCTATATAGAGAACTGGTCTAAAGTAGTGGACTATATAGGGAACTGGTCTAAAGTAGTGGACTATATAGGGAACTGGTCTAAAGTAGTGGTCTATATAGGGAACTGGTCTAAAGTAGTGGTCTATATAGGGAACTGGTCTGAAGTAGTGGACTATATAGGGAACTGGTCTAAAGTAGTTTATAGAGAACTGGTCTAAAGTACTGGTCTATATAGGGAACTGGTCTGAAGTAGTGGACTATATAGGGAACTGGTCTAAAGTAGTGGTCTATATAGGGAACTGGTCTAAAGTAGTGGTCTATATAGGGAACTGGTCTGTAGTAGTGGTCTATATAGGGAACTGGTCTAAAGTAGTGGACTATATAGGGAACTGGTCTAAAGTAGTGGTCTATATAGGGAACTGGTCTATATAGGGAACTGGTCTAAAGTAGTTTATAGGGAACTGGTCTAAAGTAGTGGTCTATATAGGGAACTGGTCTAAAGTAGTGGTCTATATAGGGAACTGGTCTATAGTAGTGGACTATATAGGGAACTGGTCTAAAGTAGTTTATAGGGAACTGGTCTAAAGTAGTTTATAGGGAACTGGTCTAAAGTAGTGGACTATATAGGGAACTGGTCTAAAGTAATTTATAGGGAACTGGTCTAAAGTAGTTTATAGGGAACTGGTCTATAGTAGTTTATAGGAGAGCGGTCTATAGTAGTTTATAGGGAACTGGTCTATAGTAGTTTATAGGAGAGCGGTCAGGACAGATGGAAGAGAAGGAGGAGATGGACAGAACTACAGGTAACACAGTGTTTCTGTATATCTCCTCTGGTTGTGAGGCTGAGAGGCTGAGAGGCTGAGAGTCTGTCAGGCTGAGAGGCTGAGAGGTTGAGAGACTGTGAGGCTGTATGGCTGAGAGGTTGAGAGGTTGAGAGACTGTTAGGCTGAGAGACTGTCAGGCTGAGAGACTGAGAGGCTGTCAGGCTGTCAGGCTGAGAGGCTGAGAGACTGTGAGGCTGAGAGACTGTCAGGCTGAGAGACTGAGAGGCTGTCAGGCTGTCAGGCTGAGAGTCTGTCAGGCTGAGAGTCTGTCAGGCTGAGAGGTTGAGAGACTGTGAGGCTGAGAGACTGTCAGGCTGAGAGACTGTCAGGCTGAGAGACTGTCAGGCTGAGAGGCTGTCAGGCTGAGAGACTGTCAGACTGAGAGACTGTCAGACTATCAGGCTGTGAGGCTGTATGAGTGAGAGGCTGAGAGGTTGAGAGCCTGTGAGGCTGTATGGCTGTGAGGTTCAGGTTCTGAGTTGGCTAGATTGGCAGCTAAGCGCCGTAGATACTTAACGCAGTGCTGGTTCTAGTCTGTTATCTGTCAGATAGGATTATGGAGCAGACTGATGACACACACACACACACACACACACACACACACACACACACACACACACACACACACACACACACACACACACACACACACACACACACACACACACACACACACACACACACACACACACATATATTGCCATTAGGGAACTGGTCTAAAGTAGTTTATAGGGAACTGGTCTAAAGTAGTTTATAGGGAACTGGTCTAAAGTAGTGGACTATATAGGGAACTGGTCTAAAGTAATTTATAGGGATCTGGTCTAAAGTAGTTTATAGGGAACTGGTCTATAGTAGTTTATAGGAGAGCGGTCTATAGTAGTTTATAGGGAACTGGTCTATAGTAGTTTATAGGAGAGCGGTCAGGACAGATGGAAGAGAAGGAGGAGATGGACAGAACTACAGGTAACACAGTGTTTCTGTATATCTCCTCTGGTTGTGAGGCTGAGAGGCTGAGAGGCTGAGAGTCTGTCAGGCTGAGAGGCTGAGAGGTTGAGAGACTGTGAGGCTGTATGGCTGAGAGGTTGAGAGGTTGAGAGACTGTTAGGCTGAGAGACTGTCAGGCTGAGAGACTGAGAGGCTGTCAGGCTGTCAGGCTGAGAGGCTGAGAGACTGTGAGGCTGAGAGACTGTCAGGCTGAGAGACTGAGAGGCTGTCAGGCTGTCAGGCTGAGAGTCTGTCAGGCTGAGAGTCTGTCAGGCTGAGAGGTTGAGAGACTGTGAGGCTGAGAGACTGTCAGGCTGAGAGACTGTCAGGCTGAGAGACTGTCAGGCTGAGAGGCTGTCAGGCTGAGAGACTGTCAGACTGAGAGACTGTCAGACTATCAGGCTGTGAGGCTGTATGAGTGAGAGGCTGAGAGGTTGAGAGCCTGTGAGGCTGTATGGCTATGAGGTTCAGGTTCTGAGTTGGCTAGATTGGCAGCTAAGCGCCGTAGATACTTAACGCAGTGCTGGTTCTAGTCTGTTATCTGTCAGATAGGATTATGGAGCAGACTGATGACACACACACACACACACACACACACACACACACACACACACACACACACACACACACACACACACACACACACACACACACACACACACACACACACACACACACACACACACACACACACACACACACACACACACACACACGCACACACACACACACACACACACATATTGCCATTGTAGCAGAGCAGTAGCCCTCTCGTGATACAGTCTCTGTCAACAGACTGATGACACACACACACGCACGCACGCACGCACGCACACACACACACACACACACACACACACACACACACACACACACACACACACACACACACACACACACACACACACACACACACACACACACGTGAACACACACACACACACACACATGTGAACACAAACACACACACATATTGCCATTGTAGCAGTAGCCCTCTCGCGATACAGTGTCTGTCAACACTGTGTCATTTAACTATATGCAGCACGATTCTTCCTGTTTAACATTCTGCAGTATGTTCTCCCCTATACCCTGTATCCATATCTACACACAACTTCCTGTATCCATATCTACACACAACTTCCTGTATCCATATCTACACACAACTTCCTGTATCCATATCTACACACAACTTCCTGTATCCATATCTACACACAACACCCTGTATCCATATCTACACACAACTTCCTGTATCCATATCTACACACAACTTCCTGTATCCATATCTACACACAACTTCCTGTATCCATATCTACACACAACTTCCTGTATCCATATCTACACACAACTTCCTGTATCCATATCTACACACAACACCCTGTATCCATATCTACACACAACTTCCTGTATCCATATCTACACACAACTTCCTGTATCCATATCTACACACAACTTCCTGTATCCATATCTACACACAACTTCCTGTATCCATATCTACACACAACTTCCTGTATCCATATCTACACACGACTTCCTGTATCCATATCTACACACAACACCATGTAAAAAAAATTATAATAACAATATGGGGATGAGGTAGTTGGATGGGCTATTTACAGATGGGCTGTGTATGATCTGTAAGCTGCTCTGACAGCTGACGCTTAAAGTTAGACAGGGAGATATGAGTCTCCAACTTCAGTGGTTTTTGCAATTTGTTCCAGTCATTGGCAGCAGAGAACTGGAAGGAAAGGCGGGCAAAGGAGGAATTGGCTTTGGGGGTGACCAGTGAGATATACCTGCTGGAGCGCATGCTACGGGTGGGTGCTGTTATGGTGACCAGTGAGCTAGTAATGTAGTAATATAGTAATATAGTAATGTAGATATGTATAGAAAGATAGTAATAAAGTAATAGATATATATACAAATATAGTAATGTAGCAATATAGTAATGCTGTCAATATAGTAATATAGTAATGTAGCAATATAGTAATATAGCAGTATAGTAATGTATCAATATAGTAATATATTAATGTAGCAATATAGTAATATATTAAAGTAGCAATATAGTAATGTGGTAATGTAGTAATTTAGTAATAAAGTAATGTAGTAATGTAGCAATATAGTTATGTAGTAATGTAACAATAAAGTATTATAGTAATATAGTAATGTAGATATGTATAGAAATATAGTAAAAAAGTAATATATAAATATATATAGACAATTGGTAATGTAGCAATATGGTAATATAGTAATGTGGATATGTATAGAAAGATAGTAATAAAGTGATAGATATATTTCGAAATATAGCAATATAGTAATATAGTAATATGGTAATGTAGCAATATAGCAATATAGCCATATAGTATTATAGTAATATAGCAATATAGGAATGTAGCAATATGGTAATATAGTATTATGGTAATATAGTAATAATGTATTATGGTAATATAGTAATAAAGTAATATAGCAGTATAGCAATGTATCAATGTAGCAACATAGTAATATAGTAATGTAGTATTATAGTAATGTAATCCTATAGTAATGTAGTAATGAAGCAATATAGTAATATAGTAATGCAGTATTATAGTAATATAGTAATGTAGTATTATAGTAATGTAATACTATAGTAATGTAGTAATGAAGCAATATAGTAATATAGTAATGCAGTATTATAGTAATATAGTAATGTAGTAATATAGCAATATATTAATGTAGTAATGTATCAATATAGTTAAACCACAGCTGTTGTTGTCTTTATGATTAAAACAGCCTTTTATTCTGTTAAACCACAGCAGTTATTGTCTTCATGATTAAAACTGTGGCTGGACTGATCTGTTCCTGCTCCTCGTCCTCTAGGTCTCACTGCTCCTGCCCGCTCTGGTCCTCGTCCTCTAGGTCTCACTGCTCCTGACCGCTCTGCTCCTCGTCCTCTAGGTCTCACTGCTCCTGACCGCTCTGCTCCTCGTCCTCTAGGTCTCACTGCTCCTGACCGCTCTGCTCCTCGTCCTCTAGGTCTCACTGCTCCTGACCGCTCTGCTCCTCGTCCTCTAGGTCTCACTGCTCCTGACCGCTCTGCTCCTCGTCCTCTAGGTCTCACTGCTCCTGACCGCTCTGCTCCTCGTCCTCTAGGTCTCACTGCTCCTGACCGCTCTGCTCCTCGTCCTCTAGGTCTCACTGCTCCTGACCGCTCTGCTCCTCGTCCTCTAGGTCTCACTGCTCCTGACCGCTCTGCTCCTCGTCCTCTAGGTCTCACTGCTCCTGTCCGCTCTGCTCCTTCTCATCATACAGCTGCTCAGTCAAAGTGCAGAGTCAGGGTCCACCGGGGCATATGAGCTCAGCTCAAATCATCATGAGAGGCTAGCAGCCCCTCCTCCCCTAGCTCCTGCCCTAGCTCCTGCTCCTAGCTCGTGCCCCTAGCTCCTGCCCCTAGCTCCTGCCCTAGCTCCTGCCCTAGCTCCTGCCCTAGCTCCTGCCCCTAGCTCCTGCCCCAAGCTCCTGCCCTAGCTCCTGCCCTAGCTCCTGCCCTAGCTCGTGCCCCTAGCTCCTGCCCCTAGCTCCTTCCCCTAGCTCCTGCCCTAGCTCCTGCCCCTAGCTCCTGCCCTAGCTCCTGCCCTAGCTCCTGCCCTAGCTCCTGCCCCTAGCTCCTGCCCTAGCTCCTTCCCCTAGCTCCTGCCCTAGCTCCTGCCCCTAGCTCCTGCCCTAGCTCCTTCCCCTAGCTCCTGCCTTAGCTCCTGCCCTAGCTCCTGCCCCTAGCTCCTTCCCCTAGCTCCTGCCCTAGCTCCTGCCCTAGCTCCTTCCCCTAGCTCCTGCCCCTAGCTCCTGCCCTAGCTCCTTCCCCTAGCTCCTGCCCCTAGCTCCTGCCCTAGCTCCTTCCCCTAGCTCCTGCCCCTAGCTCCTTCCCCTAGCTCCTGCCCCTAGCTCGTGCCCCTAGCTCCTGCCCCTAGCTCCTTCCCCTAGCTCCTGCCCTAGCTCCTGCCCCTAGCTCCTGCCCTAGCTCCTGCCCTAGCTCCTGCCCTAGCTCCTGCCCCTAGCTCCTGCCCTAGCTCCTGCCCCTAGCTCCTGCCCTAGCTCCTGCCCCTAGCTCCTGCCCCTAGCTCCTGCCCCTAGCTCCTGCCCCTAGCTCCTTCCCCTAGCTCCTGCCCTAGCTCCTGCCCTAGCTCCTTCCCCTAGCTCCTGCTCCTAGCTCCTTTGCCTAGCTCCTGCCCCTAGCTCCTGCCCCTAGCTCCCGCTCCTAGCTCCTGCCCCTAGCTCCTGCCCTAGCTCCTTCCCCTAGCTCCTGCCCCTAGCTCCTGCCCTAGCTCCTTCCCCTAGCTCCTGCCCCTAGCTCCTGCCCTAGCTCATTCCCCTAGCTCCTGCCCCTAGCTCCTGCCCTAGCTCCTGCCCCTAGCTCCTGCCCCTAGCTCCTGCCCCTAGCTCCTGCCCCTAGCTCCTTCCCCTAGCTCCTGCCCCTAGCTCCTGCCCCTAGCTCCTTCCCCTAGCTCCTGCCCCTAGTTCCTGCTCCTAGCTCCTGCTCCTAGCTCCTGCCCATAGCTCCTGCCCTAGCTCCTTCCCCTAGCTCCTGCCCTAGCTCCTGCCCTAGCTCCTTCCCCTAGCTCCTGCTCCTAGCTCCTGCCCCTAGCTCCTGGCCTAGCTCCTGCCCCTAGCTCCTGCCCTAGCTCCTTCCCCTAGCTCCTGCTCCTAGCTCCTTCTCCTAGCTCCTGCCCCTAGCTCCTTCCCCTAGCTCCTGGCCTAGCTCCTGCCCTAGCTCCTGGCCTAGCTCCTGCCCTAGCTCCTGGCCTAGCTCCTTCCCCTAGCTCCTGCTCCTAGCTCCTTCCCCTAGCTCCTTCCCATAGCTCCTGCCCTAGCTCCTGCCCTAGCTCCTTCCCCTAGCTCCTGCTCCTAGCTCCTTCGCCTAGCTCGTGCCCTAGCTCCTGCTCCTAGCTCCTTCCCCTAGCTCCTGCTCCTAGCTCCTGCTCCTAGCTCCTGCCCTAGCTCCTTCCCCTAGCTCCTGCTCCTAGCTCCTTCCCCTAGCTCCTGCCCTAGCTCCTTCCCCTAGCTCCTGCTCCTAGCTCCTGGCCTAGCTCCTGCTCCTAGCTCCTGCCCTAGCTCCTTCACCTAGCTCCTGCTCCTAGCTCCTGGCCTAGCTCCTTCCCCTAGCTCCTGCTCCTAGCTCCTGCCCTAGCTCCTTCCCCTAGCTCCTGCTCCTAGCTCCTGGACACACACTCACACAGAAACATGCAGTATAACTGCCTTTTATAAGACATATTATCATTCAGCATGTCCTGCCTGTCATTCTAGAGTGCCCAGCGCAGCACGGAGAGCCCCCAGGTTATAAATAGGTTAAACAACCATAATACGAGGTAGGATGATCATGATATACTGCCATCAGCAGATCCACTGATTGCTCAGTCTGTACAGTGGTTACTATCTCTCAGTATGTACAGTGGTTACTATATCTCAGTATGTGCAGTGGTTACTATCTCTCAGTATGTGCAGTGGTTACTATCTCTCAGTATGTACAGTGGTTACTATCTCTCAGTATGTGCAGTGGTTACTATCTCTCAGTCTGTACAGTGGTTACTATCTCTCAGTCTGTACAGTGGTTACTATATCTCAGTCTGTGCAGTGGTTACTATCTCTCAGTCTGTACAGTGGTTACTATCTCTCAGTATGTACGGTGGTTACTATCTCTCAGTCTGTACAGTGGTTACTATCTCTCAGTCTGTACAGTGGTTACTATCTCTCAGTCTGTGCAGTGGTTACTGTCGCACAGTCTGTACAGTGGTTACTATCTCTCAGTCTGTACAGTGGTTACTTTCTCTGTATGTACAGTGGTTACTATCTCTCAGTCTGTACAGTGGTTACTATCTCTCAGTCTGTACAGTGGTTACTATATCTCAGTCGGTGCAGTGGTTACTATCTCTCAGTCTGTACAGTGGTTACTATCTCTCAGTATGTACAGTGGTTACTATCTCTCAGTCTGTACAGTGGTTACTATCTCTCAGTATGTGCAGTGGTTACTATAGCTCAGTCTGTGCAGTGGTTACTATCTCTCAGTCTGTACAGTGGTTACTATCTCCCAGTATCTACAGTGGTTATTATCTCTCAGTCTGTAAAGTGGTTACTATCTCTCAGTCTGTACAGTGGTTACTATCTCTCAGTCTGTACAGTGGTTACTATCTCTCAGTCTGTACAGTGGTTACTATCTCTCAGTCTGCACAGTGGTTACTATCTCTCAGTCTGTACAGTGGTTACTATCTCTCAGTCTGCACAGTCATTACTATCTCTCAGTCTGCACAGTGGTTACTATCTCTCAGTCTGCACAGTGGTTACTATTCTCAGTCTGTACAGTGGTTACTTTCTCTGTATGTACAGTGCTTACTATCTCTCAGTATGTGCAGTGGTTACTATCTCTCAGTCTGTACAGTGGTTACTATCTCTCAGTCTGTACAGTGGTTACTATATCTCAGTCTGTGCAGTGGTTACTATCTCTCAGTCTGTACAGTGGTTACTATCTCTCAGTATGTACGGTGGTTACTATCTCTCAGTCTGTACAGTGGTTACTATCTCTCAGTCTGTACAGTGGTTACTATCTCTCAGTCTGTGCAGTGGTTACTGTCGCACAGTCTGTACAGTGGTTACTATCTCTCAGTCTGTACAGTGGTTACTTTCTCTGTATGTACAGTGGTTACTATCTCTCAGTCTGTACAGTGGTTACTATCTCTCAGTCTGTACAGTGGTTACTATATCTCAGTCGGTGCAGTGGTTACTATCTCTCAGTCTGTACAGTGGTTACTATCTCTCAGTATGTACAGTGGTTACTATCTCTCAGTCTGTACAGTGGTTACTATCTCTCAGTATGTGCAGTGGTTACTATAGCTCAGTCTGTGCAGTGGTTACTATCTCTCAGTCTGTACAGTGGTTACTATCTCCCAGTATCTACAGTGGTTATTATCTCTCAGTCTGTAAAGTGGTTACTATCTCTCAGTCTGTACAGTGGTTACTATCTCTCAGTCTGTACAGTGGTTACTATCTCTCAGTCTGTACAGTGGTTACTATCTCTCAGTCTGCACAGTGGTTACTATCTCTCAGTCTGTACAGTGGTTACTATCTCTCAGTCTGCACAGTCATTACTATCTCTCAGTCTGCACAGTGGTTACTATCTCTCAGTCTGCACAGTGGTTACTATTCTCAGTCTGTACAGTGGTTACTTTCTCTGTATGTACAGTGCTTACTATCTCTCAGTCTGTACAGTGGTTACTATATCTCAGTCGGTGCAGTGGTTACTATCTCTCAGTCTGTACAGTGGTTACTATCTCTCAGTATGTACAGTGGTTACTATCTCTCAGTCTGTACAGTGGTTACTATCTCTCAGTATGTGCAGTGGTTACTATATCTCAGTATGTACAGTGGTTACTATCTCTCAGTATGTACAGCGGTTACTATATCTCCGTATATACAGTGGTTATTATCTCTCAGTCTGTACAGTGGTTACTATATCTCCGTATATACAGTGGTTATTATCTCTCAGTCTGTACAGTGGTTACTATCTCTCAGTCTGTACAGTGGTTACTATCTCTCAGTCTGCACAGTGGTTACTATCTCTCAGTCTGTACAGTGGTTGCTATCTCTCAGTATGTACAGTGGTTACTATCTCTCAGTATGTACAGTGGTTACTATCTCTCAGTATGTGCAGTGGTTACTATATCTCAGTCTGTACAGCGGTTACTATCTCTCAGTCTGCACAGCGGTTACTATCTCGGTCTGTACAGTGGTTACTATCTCTCAGTCTGTACAGTGGTTACTATCTCTCAGTCTGTACAGTGGTTACTATCTCAGTCTGTACAGTGGTTACTATCTCTCAGTCTGTACAGTGGTTACTATCTCTCAGTCTGTACCGTGGTTACTATCTCTCACTGTTTACAGTGGTTACTGTCTCACAGTCTGTACAGTGGTTACTATCTCTCAGTCTGTACAGCGGTTACTATCTCAGTCTGTACAGTGGTTACTACCTCTCAGTCTGTACAGTGGTTACTATCTCTCAGTCTGTACAGTGGTTGCTATCTCAGTCTGTACAGTGGTTACTATCTCAGTCTGTACAGTGGTTACTATCTCTCAGTCTGTACAGTGGTTACTATCTCCCAGTCTGTACAGTGGTTACTTTCTCTTTATGTACAGTGGTTACTATCTCTCAGTCTGTACAGTAGTTACAGTGGAGAGGGAGAGAGAGAGAGAGAGAGAGAGAGAGAGAGAGAGAGAGAGGGAGAGAGAGAGAGAGAGAAAGAGAGAGAAAGAGAAAGAGAGAGAGAGAGAGAGAGCTGATGTGGACAGCTTCTATGTCTCAGTCCATCTCCAGCTGTGGACAGATAGCAGCTGCCTGTGGTCTCGCATTAGCATCATGACCACATGGACTAAAGGACTGAACTAGCCCTCGCTGTGTGTGTGTGTGTGCCCTCGCTGTGTGTGTGTGTGTGTGCCCTCGCTGTGTGTGTGTGTGCCCTCGCTGTGTGTGTGTGTGTGTGCCCTCGCTGTGTGTGTGTGTGCCCTCGCTGTGTGTGTGTGTGTGTGCCCTCGCTGTGTGTGTGTGTGTGTGTGCCCTCGTTGTGTGTGTGTGTGTGTGCCCTCGCTGTATGTGTGTGTGTGTGCCCTCGCTGTGTGTGTGTGTGTGCCCTCGCTGTGTGTGTGTGTGTGTGCCCTCGCTGTGTGTGTGTGTGTATGCCCTCGCTGTGTGTGTGTGTGCCCTCGCTGTGTGTGTGTGTGTGTGCCCTCGCTGTGTGTGTGTGTGTGCCCTCGCTGTGTGTGTGTGTGTGCCCTCGCTGTGTGTGTGTGTGTGCCCTCGTTGTGTGTGTGTGTGTGCCCTCGCTGTGTGTGTGCCCTCGCTGTGTATGTGTGTGTGTGTGTGCCCTCGCTGTGTGTGTTTGTGTGCCCTCGCTGTGTGTGTGTGTGTGTGTGCCCTCACTGTTTGTGTGAAGCACACTGGGAGGTACAGCACTACACACAGCGAGGGCACACACACACACACATACACAGCGAGGGCACACACACAGCGAGGGCACACACACACACACAACGAGGGCACACACACACACACACAGCGAGGGCACACACACACACACACAACGAGGGCACACACACACACACACAGCGAGGGCACACACACACACAGCGCGGGCACACACACACACACACAGCGAGGGCACACACACACACAGCGAGGGCACACACACACACAGCGAGGGCACACACACACACACACAGCGAGGGCACACACACACACAGCGAGGGCACACACACACACCGAGGGCACACACACTCAGCGAGGGCACACACACACACAGTCAGAAGAGCTGGTATACTCCATCCTGTTAGAAGAGCTGGTTTACTCCATCCTGTTAGAAGAGCTGGTATACTACATCCTGTCAGAAGAGCTGGTTTACTCCATCCTGTTAGTAGAGCTGGTATACTCCATCCTGTCAGAAGAGCTGGTATACTCCATCCTGTTAGAAGAGCTGGTATACTCCATCCTGTTAGAAGAGCTGGTTTACTCCATCCTGTTAGAAGAGCTGGTATACTCCATCCTGTTAGAAGAGCTGGTATACTACATCCTGTCAGAAGAGCTGGTTTACTCCATCCTGTTAGTAGAGCTGGTATACTCCATCCTGTCAGAAGAGCTGGTTTACTCCATCCTGTTAGAAGAGCTGGTATACTCCATCCTGTCAGAAGAGCTGGTATACTCCATCCTGTTAGAAGAGCTGGTATACTCCATCCTGTCAGAAGAGCTGGTATACTCCATCCTGTCAGAAGAGCTGGTATACTCCATCGTGTTAGAAGAGCTGGTTTACTCCATCCTGTTAGAAGAGCTGGTTTACTCCATCCTGTTAGAAGAGCTGGTATACTCTATCCTGTCAGAAGAGCTGGTATACTCCATCCTGTCAGAAGAGCTGGTTTACTCCATCCTGTCAGAAGAGCTGGTCTACTCCATCCTGTCAGAAGAGCTGGTATACTCCATCCTGTCAGAAGAGCTGGTATACTCCATCCTGTTAGAAGAGCTGGTTTACTCCATCCTGTCAGAAGAGCTGGTTTACTCCATCCTGTTAGTAGAGCTGGTATACTCCATCCTGTTAGAAGAGCTGGTATACTCCATCCTGTTAGAAGAGCTGGTGTACTCCATCCTGTCAGAAGATCTGGTATACTACATCCTGTCAGAAGAGCTGGTTTACTCCATCATGTTAGAAGAGCTGGTATACTCCATCCTGTCAGAAGAGCTGGTTTACTCCATCCTGTTAGTAGAGCTGGTATACTCCATCCTGTCAGAAGAGCTGGTTTACTCCATCCTGTTAGTAGAGCTGGTATACTCCATCCTGTTAGAAGAGCTGGTATACTCCATCCTGTCAGAAGAGCTGGTTTACTCCATCCTGTTAGTAGAGCTGGTATACTCCATCCTGTCAGAAGAGCTGGTTTACTCCATCCTGTTAGTAGAGCTGGTATACTCCATCCTGTCAGAAGAGCTGGTTTACTCCATCCTGTCAGAAGAGCTGGTTTACTCCATCATGTTAGAAGAGCTGGTATACTCCATCCTGTCAGAAGAGCTGGTTTACTCCATCCTGTTAGTAGAGCTGGTATACTCCATCCTGTTAGAAGAGCTGGTATACTCCATCCTGTTAGAAGAGCTGGTGTACTCCATCCTGTCAGAAGATCTGGTATACTACATCCTGTCAGAAGAGCTGGTATACTCCATCATGTTAGAAGAGCTGGTATACTCCATCCTGTTAGAAGAGCTGGTTTACTCCATCCTGTCAGAAGAGCTGGTCTACTCCATCCTGTCAGAAGAGCTGGTTTACTCCATCCTGTCAGAAGAGCTGGTTTACTCCATCCTGTCAGAAGAGCTGGTCTACTCCATCCTGTCAGAAGAGCTGGTTTACTCCATCCTGTCAGAAGAGCTGGTATACTCCATCCTGTTAGAAGAGCTGGTATACTCCATCCTGTCAGAAGAGCTGGTATACTCCATCCTGTCAGAAGAGCTGGTTTACTCCATCCTGTTAGAAGAGCTGGTATACTCCATCCTGTCAGAAGAGCTGGTTTACTCCATCCTGTTAGAAGAGCTGGTATACTCCATCCTGTCAGAAGAGCTGGTATACTCCATCCTGTTAGACGAGCTGGTAAACTCCATCCTGTCAGAAGAGCTGGTATACTCCATCCTGTTAGAAGAGCTGGTATACTCCATCCTGTTAGAAGAGCTGGTATACTCCATCCTGTCAGAAGTTGGCTGATAGTGTCTGTGACCATCGGACATACTGAATTGTGAGATTCCTTCCATGTTTGTTAGATTCCTTTCCTGTTTGTGAGATTCCTTCCCTGTTTGTGAGATTCCTTCCCTGTTTGTGAGATTCCTTCCCTGTTTGTGAGATTCCTTCCATGTTTGTGAGATTCCTTCCCTGTTTGGAAGATTCCTTCCCTGTTTGTGAGATTCCTTCCCTGTTTGTGAGATTCCTTCCCTGTTTGTGAGATTCCTTCCCTGTTTGGGAGAATCCTTCCCTGTTTGTGAGATTCCTTCCCTGTTTGGAAGATTCCTTCTCTGTTTGTGAGATTCCTTCCCTGTTTGGAAGATTCCTTCCCTGTTTGTGAGATTCCTTCCCTGTTTGGAAGGTTCCTCCCCTGTTTGCGAGATTCCTTCCCTGTTTGTGAGATTCCTTCCCTGTTTGTGAGATTCCTTCCCTGTTTGTGAGATTCCTTCCATGTTTGTGAGATTCCTTCCCTGTTTGGAAGATTCCTTCCCTGTTTGTGAGATTCCTTCCCTGTTTGTGAGATTCCTTCCCTGTTTGTGAGATTCCTTCCCTGTTTGGGAGAATCCTTCCCTGTTTGTGAGATTCCTTCCCTGTTTGGAAGATTCCTTCCCTGTTTTTGAAATTCCTTCCCTGTTTGGAAGATTCCTTCCCTGTTTGTGAGATTCCTTCCATGTTTGTGAGATTCCTTCCCTGTTTGGAAGATTCCTTCCCTGTTTGTGAGATTCCTTCCCTGTTTGTGAGATTCCTTCCCTGTTTGTGAGATTCCTTCCCTGTTTGGGAGAATCCTTCCCTGTTTGTGAGATTCCTTCCCTGTTTGGAAGATTCCTTCCCTGTTTGTGAGATTCCTTCCCTGTTTGTGAGATTCCTTCCCTGTTTGTGATATTCCTTCCCTGTTTGTGAGATTCCTTCCCTGTTTGGGAAGATTCCTTCTCTGTTTGTGAGATTCCTTCCCTGTTTGTGAGATTCCTTCCCTGTTTGTGAGATTCCTTCCCTGTTTGGAAGATTCCTTCCCTGTTTGTGAGATTCCTTCCCTGTTTGTGAGATTCCTTCCCTGTTTGGAAGATTCCTTCCCTGTTTGTGAGATTCCTTCCATGTTTGTGAGATTCCTTCCCTGTTTGTGATGGATGATGCATGAGGATGGTGGGTGATATCCTCATCACTACACCATGGCAACTCAATGACCTGGCTGGAGGAAGATGGACAGTCCATTTCCTGTATCCCAAATTGCAATCTATTCCTTATGTAGTGCACTAATTTTTAGAGCCCTCCAGCCACCATACAGCCACTGATTCTCTCTCTCTCTCTGGTTCAGTGGAAAACGTGATTTGACTTCAACTGAAGTTTACTGTTGTGTAGGAAGTGAACAGGTGCCGGCCGTATCGATCGCTGGTGATCCAGTCAGAACCGCCGATAGTCAGTAGTTTATTCGTCATTTCTTGAGAAACCTCAAGGTATTCGACCCAAATAGCACCCTATGACGCCCCTAGGGTTCAAATGACGCCCCTAGGGTTCAATGACGCCCCTAGGGTTCAATGACGCCCCTAGGGTTCAAATGACGCCCCTAGGGTTCAATGACGCCCCTAGGGTTCAATGACGCCCCTAGGGTTCAATGACGCCCCTAGGGTTCAAATGACGCCCCTAGGGTTCAAATGACGCCCCTAGGGTTCAAATGACGCCCCTAGGGTTCAATGACGCCCCTAGGGTTCAATGACGCCCCTAGGGTTCAAATGACGCCCCTAGGGTTCAAATGACGCCCCTAGGGTTCAAATGACGCCCCTAGGGTTCAAAATGACGCCCCTAGGGTTCAATGACGCCCCTAGGGTTCAAATGACGCCCCTAGGGTTCAATGACGCCCCTAGGGTTCAAATGACGCCCCTAGGGTTCAATGACGCCCCTCGGGTTCAATGACGCCCCTTGGGTTCAATGACGCCCCTAGGGTTCAATGACGCCCCTGGGGTTCAATGGCGCCCCTAGGGTTCAATGACACCCCTGGGGTTCAATGACGCCCCTTGGGTTCAATGGCGCCCCGTGGGTTCAATGACACCCCTTGGGTTCAATGACGCCCCTGGGGTTCAATGACGCCCCTGGGGTTCAATGACGCCCCTAGGGTTCAATGACGCCCCTGGGGTTCAATGACACCCCTACGGTTCAATGGCGCCCTGTTCACTAAATAAGACCCTATGGCCCCTAGTCAAAAAAACTAAAGTGGGGCATTATATTATATAGGGTAGTGTATTATAGAGGGTAATGTATTATAGAGGGTAGTGTATTATATAGGGTAATGTATTATATAGGGTAGTGTATTATAGAGGGTAGTGTATTATAGAGGGTAGGGTATTATATAGGGTAATGTATTATAGAGGGTACTGTATTATATAGGGTTATGTTTTATATAGGGTAGTGTATTATAGAGGGTAATGTATTATATATGGGTTTGTATTATAGAGGGTAATGTATTGTATAGGTAATAGTGTGCCATATTGCTTTAAGTTAACGTGTCTCCACATGTTAACTCTTCCTAAAGGACTGAATTACTTTCTGCCAATCAACATCTGTTGTCAGCCTAGTGGTTTTCTGCTCTGCCTTCTCCCACGGTACAGTCACACACATACAGCCCTGGCCTGGTTTACGCTGTGTGTGTGTGTGTGTGTGTGTGTGTGTGTGTGTGTGTGTGTGTGTGTGTGTGTGACAGAGAGAGAGACAGCTTTTTCCTCTGAGGTAGGCTGTAGTCTATCGCGACCTGGGCCAAGTCTGTGTGCAGATGTGTCCCCCCCCCCCCCCCTCCCGATGTGTCCCCCCCCTGATGTGTGTTCATTTACTTTCACACGCTCACTCTCAGAAGGGGAACATTTCTCTCACCTGCCCTACCCTTTAAGCGTCAGAGCTTCTCAGCAGACTGGTTGTCTGGGAGAGAGACAAGTCACACACACACACACACACACACACACACACACACACACACACACACACACACACACACACACACTGTTTACAGTTATCTTCAAACATGTACAAAGTGAATCTGAGACAGCTATGGCGTTTTAATGCCCTGTCAGACTACTCCAAACCACTAACTGACTTATAAATGACGTTAGTTAGTTGTCCCCACGTGTAAATCCTCCTTAGGCCCACTGTGTGTGTGGAACCTTCAATGCCTTTTCTCGTCAAATCCCTCAGCCTCCAACCCCAGATTAATGTGATCCCCATCACAGCTATACTATGAAGGACTCCCAGCTCAATGCTAAACTATAGCTACAGTAGCCAACAGCCAAATACCAGCTCAATGCTAAACTATAGCTACAGCAGCCAACAGCCAAATACCAGCTCAATGCTAAACTATAGCTACAGCAGCCAACAGCCAAATACCAGCTCAATGCTAAACTATAGCTACAGCAGCTAGCAGCCAAATACCAGCTCAATGCTAAACTATAGCTACAGCAGCCAACAGCCAAATACCAGCTCAATGCTAAACTATAGCTACAGTAGCCAACAGCCAAATACCAGCTCAATGCTAAACTATAGCTACAGCAGCCAACAGCCAAATACCAGCTCAATGCTAAACTATAGCTACAGCAGCCAACAGCCAAATACCAGCTCAATGCTAAACTATAGCTACAGCAGCTAGCAGCCAAATACCAGCTCAATGCTAAACTATAGCTACAGCAGCCAACAGCCAAATACCAGCTCAATGCTAAACTATAGCTAAAGCAGCTAGCAGCCAAATACCAGTTCTTCAGGCCTACCTTCAAACTCAGTGCCTCTTTGTTTGACATCATGGGAAAATCAAAAGAAATCAGCCAAGACCTCAGAAAAAAATCTTGGGAGCAATTTCCAAACGCCTGAAGGTACCACGGTCATCTGTATAAACAATAGTACTTAAGTATAAACACCATGGGTCCACGCAGCCGTCATACCGCTCAGGAAGGAGACGCGTTCTGTCTCCTAGAGATGAACGCACTTTGGTGTGAAAAGTGCAAATCAATCCCAAAACAACAACAAAGGACCTTGTGAAGATGCTGGAGGAAACAGGTACAAAAGTATCTGTATCCACAGTAAAAACTAGTCCTATATCGACATAACCTGAAAGGCCGCTCAGCAAGGAAGAAGCCACTGCTCCAAAACCGCTATAAAAAAGCCAGACTACGGTTTGCAACTGCACATGGGGACAAAGACTTTTTGGAGAAATGTCCTCTGGTCTGATGAAACAAAAATAGTGCTTGGCCATAATGACCATCGTTATGTTTGGAGGAAAAAGGGGGATGCTTGCAAGCCGAAGAACACCATCCCAACCGTGAAGCCCAGGGGTGGCAGCATCATGTTGTGGTGGGGCTTTGCTGCAGGAGGGACTGGTGCACATCACAAAATAGATGGCATCATGAGGCAGGAAAATGATGTGGATATATTGAAGCAACGTCTCAAGACATCAGTCAGGAAGTAAAAGCTTGGTCGCAAATGGGTCTTCCAAATGGACAATGACCCCAAGCATAGTACCAAAGTTGTGGGGAAATGGCTTAAGGACAACAAAGTCAAGGTATTGGAGTGGCCATTACAAAGCCCTGACCTCAATCCCATAGAACATTTGTGGGCAGACCTGAAAAAGCATGTGCGAGCAATGAGGCCTACAAACCTGACTCAGTTGCACCAGCTCTGTCAGGAGGAATGGGCCAAAATTCACCCAACTTATTGTGGGAAGCTTGTGGAAGGCTACCCGAAACGTTTGACCCAAGTTAAACATTTTAAAGGCAATGCTACCGAATACTAATTGAGTGTATGTAAACTTCTGACCCACTGGGAATGTGATGAAAGAAATAAAAGCTCAAATAAATAATTTTCTCTACTATTATTCTGACATTTCACATTCTTAAAACAAAGTGGTGATCCTAACTGACCTAAGACAGGGAATATTTACTAGGATTAAATGTCAGGAATTGTGAAAAACTGAGTTTAAATGTATTTGGCTAAGGTGTATGTAAACTTCCGACTTCAACTGTACACACACACACACACACACACACACACACACACACACACACACACACACACACACACACACACACACACACACACACACACACACACACACACACACACACACACACACACACGCGGCATGTCTCCCTGCCAGCTCGGAGAGAAAGAAGGCTATCATTGTCACCGTGGTTAATGTCAGAACTAATTGGAGAGTGGGTAGAATCAGAATCCGCCCCTGCAGCTCTCCTGGACGACTTGAAAAACCCAACAACACAGAGGGGGACCTGCATCACCAAATGGCATCCTATTCCCTACGCAGTGCACTACGGGCTCTGTTGAAAAGTAGTGCACTATATAGCGAATAGGGGTGTATTTGGGACGTTGTTGCCTCAGTGCTGCTGCAAGACTTCCCAGCCACAAAGAGAGAGACATTGTGATCGTGTCAAAAGAGCCCTGTCAGATCTGTCTCCACGCCCGAGATTCAGAGACCGGAGAAGAAGAGGATACAACCTCAAAAGCTCCCTGGTGTTCTCCAGTCTAAATATACTCAGGCAGGTCTTCATAGAGCTATCTCTTACTCTGCCGCTACCTCTACCTCGACTCTCTCTCTCTGCCTCTACCTCTGCCTCGTCTCTCTCTCTCTCTGCCTCTGCCTCGTCTCTCTCTCTGCCTCTACCTCTACCTCGACTCGCTCACTGCCTCTACCTCTACCTCGTCTCTCTCACTGCCTCTACCTCTGCCTTGACTCGCTCACTTCCTCTACCTCTGCCTTGACTCTCTCACTGCCTCTACCTTGTCTCTCTCACTGCCTCTACCTCTGCCTCTACCTCTACCTCGTCTCTCTCATTGCCTATGCCTCTATCTCGTCTCTCTCACTGTCTCTACCTCTACCTCGTCTCTCTTACTCTGCCTCTACCTCGTCTCTCTCTCTGCCTCTACCTCTACCTCATCTCTCTCACTGCCTCTACCTTGTCTCTCTCACTGTCTCTGCCTCTACCTCGTCTCACTCTCTGCCTCTACCTCTATATTGTCTCTCTCTCTGCCTCTATCCTGCCTTGTGTCTCTCACTGCCTCTGCCTCGTCTCTCTCACTGTCTCTGTCTCTCTATCTTGCCTTGACTCTCTCACTGTCTCTGCCTCTGCCTCGTCTCTCTCACTGTCTCTGTCTCTCTATCTTGCCTCGTCTCTCTCACTGCTTCTACCTCTACACTGTCTCTCTCTCTGCCTCTACCTCTGCCTTTACCCTGCCTCGTCTCTCTCACTGCTTCTACCTCTACCTCATCTCTCTCACTGCCTCTCCCTCTGCCTCTACCTTGCCCTGTCTCTCTCATTGCCTCTCCCTCTACCTTTTCTCTCTCACTGCCTCTGCCTTACCTTGCCTTGTCTCTTTCACTGCCTCTGCCTCTACCTTGCCTTGTCTCTCTCACTGCCTCTACCTTACCTTGTCTCTCTTACTGCCTCTACCTTGCCTTGTCTCTCTCACTGCCTCTACCTTGCCTTGTCTCTCTCACTGCCTCTCCCTCTACCTTGTCTCTCTCACTGCCTCTACCTTGCCGTGTCTCTCTCACTGCCTCTACCTCTACCTTACCTTGTCTCTCTCACTGCCTCTACCTTGCCTTTTCTCTCTCACTGCCTCTACCTCTCCCTCTACCTTGTCTCTCTCACTGCCTCTACCTCTACCTTACCTTGTCTCTCTCACTGCCTCTACCTTGCCTTTTCTCTCTCACTACCTCTCCCTCTACCTTACCTTGGCTCTCTCTCTGCCTCTACCCTGCCTTGTCTCTCTCACTGCCTCTACCTCTACCTTGCCTTGTCTCTCTCACTGCCTCTACCTCTACCTTGCCTTGTCTCTCTCACTGCCTCTACCTTGCCTTGTCTCTCTCACTGCCTCTACCTTGCCTTTTCTCTCTCACTGCCTCTACCTTACCTTGTCTCTCTCCCTGCCTCTACCCTGCCTTGTCTCTCTCACTGCCTCTACCTCTACCTTACCTTTTCTCTCTCACTGCCTCTACCCTGCCTTGACTCTCTCACTGCCTCTACCTTGCCTTGTCTCTCTCACTGCCTCTACCTCTACCTTGCCTTGTCTCTCTCACTGCCTCTACCTTGCCTTTTCTCTCTCACTGCCTCTACCCTGCCTTGTCTCTCTCACTGCCTCTACCTTGCCTTGCCTCTCTCACCGCCTCTACCTCTACCTTGCCTTGTCTCTCTCACTGCCTCTACCTTGCCTTGCCTCTCTCACTGCCTCTACCTCTACCTTGCCTTTTCTCTCTCTTTGCCTCTACCTTGCCTTGTCTCTCTCACTGCCTTTACCTCTACCTTGCCTTGTCTCTCTCACTGCCTCTACCTCTACCTTGCCTTTTCTCTCTCACTGCCTCTACCTTGCCTTGTCTCTCTCACTGCCTCTACCTTGCCTTGTCTCTCTCACTGCCTCTGCCTCTACCTGTAGGCTACTGAGTAGAGAGGAATCAGGCTGGGAAGCAGGCCTGGCTCAGAGTGGAGGAAGGGGTGAGGAGGAAGAGGGGGAAGGGGGAAGAAGGACACCTGTCTGTGTCTGTCAGAGGGGGGGGGGGGGGGGGGGCTGAGAGCAGTGTCAGGTTCTCTCCTCCACCCCCACGCACTCCCCTACCTGACACAGTGCCACCAGTTATGTGCCCCACAGCAGTTTAGTCAGAGAGAGAGAGAGAGAGAGAGAGAGAGAGAGAGAGAGAGAGAGAGAGAGAGAGAGAGAGAGAGAGAGAGAGAGAGAGAGAGAGAGAGCAATGACTGACATGTCCATTTTAAAGCTAGAAGAGGGAGAAGGAAGAACAGAACCCTAGAAAGGCTTCTAGAACAACCCTCAACCACGTTGTCACGGTGAGTTCACACGCTGTTTCGCTGACACAATACACGAGGGAGGTGAGTTGGTGTTTTAAGAGACTTGTTTACCTCGTCCCTCCCCTGAATGTCCCCCCTCCCCCACTGTCAGTGGGATAGAGCTGCAGGCTACATGCTGGTTCTCCCTAGTACAACACACTCTATCCACACTGTATCCATGTTAGGGGACTTGTTTACCTCGCCCTCGCCTGAATGTCCCCCCCCCCCGTCAGTGGGATAGAGCTGCAGGCTACATGCTGGCTAGCCTCCACAGACAACAGTAACGATTCTCCCAATGTACCACACCTTTCTAAGGCACAGAGCAGTCAGCATGATACATTATCTGTACTCCAGCTTCTACTGGATTATTACAAATATAGTCATATAGTAATATAATAATGTAGTACTGTAGCAAAATATTCACATAGTAATATAGTCATATAGTCATATAGTCATATAGTAATATATTAATAGAGTAATGTAGCAATCTAGTAATATAGTATAATAGTAATGTATTGATACAGTATTTTAGTAATATATTAATATAGTGATATAGTAATACAAACACACACACACACACACACACACACACACACACACACACACACACACACACACACACACACACACACACACACACACACACACACACACACACACACACACACAGCTAGTTCAACAGAACGCCTGCTCCCCCTCTAGTTCTCTCCAGTCACCAGGTATCTCCATAAACCCTACCAGATCCACCTGTAATCCAGCAGTAATCCAGCAGTAATCCACCTGTAATCCACCTGTAATCCAGCAGTAATCCAGCAGTAATCCACCTGTAATCCAGCAGTAATCCACCTGTAATCCAGCAGTAATCCAGCAGTAATCCAGTTACAGAGTGGTGTGGACTGACACCCGTGTAGGTGTGGGCTGGTTATTAAGTTAATAACCACAGCACTACAGCCCTACATTTTATATTAAAATGAAAGGAGATCAAGGCCTAAGGGTCTGGAGTTGCTCTTGTCAGTCTTTCTCTAATTGTTGTCTGCACTGATTGGTAGATCGAGGGCTGTAGCAGTAATCCAACAGTAATCCAACAGTAATCCAACAGTAATCCAGCAGTAATCCAACAGTAATCCAGCAGTAATCCACCTGTAATCCAACAGTAATCCAGCAGTAATCCAACAGTAATCCAACAGTAATCCACCTGTAATCCAGCAGTAATCCAGCAGTAATCCAACAGTAATCCAGCAGTAAACCAGCAGTAATCCAACAGTAATCCACCTGTAATCCAGCAGTAATCCACCTGTAATCCAGCAGTAATCCAACAGTAATCCAGCAGTAAACCAGCAGTAATCCAGCAGTAATCCAACAGTAATCCAACAGTAATCCAGCAGTAATCCAGCAGTAATCCACCTGTAATCCACCTGTAATCCAGCAGTAATCCAGCAGTAATCCACCTGTAATCCAGCAGTAATCCACCTGTAATCCAGCAGTAATCCAGCAGTAATCCAGTTACAGAGTGGTGTGGACTGACACCCGTGTAGGTGTGGGCTGGTTATTAAGTTAATAACCACAGCACTACAGCCCTACATTTTATATTAAAATGAAAGGAGATCAAGGCCTAAGGGTCTGGAGTTGCTCTTGTCAGTCTTTCTCTAATTGTTGTCTGCACTGATTGGTAGATCGAGGGCTGTAGCCACAACCCTACTATACTGCACTGGGTCTATATTACAATGGAGGAACCTGCAGGGCCTGACTTTTAGATAGAACACCTTTCCTCTGCACTGATTGGTAGATTGAGGGACTAGCGTTTTATAGGAGTGACCCCACCTGTCGAAAGACAATGCCCTCTATCCCAGACCCTAAACTCTGTTATCATGTGTTCTCAGCTATAAAGGTTTATTTTTGGAGAGGCTGGTAGGGTTTGGTCTTGTTGCTTAAGGTTTAGGAAACCGACCAATAGGAATCTGAGTTTGGGTGAGAGAACAGAGGTCAGCTGACAGTCAAAGACCAGAGAAACTGACCAATAGGACACGAGCTGGAATTATACGTGTTAGGCTACATCTGAATGGGACTCAATTCCCTATGTGGTGCACTAATCTGGATGAAATGTAGTGCACTATATAGGGATTAGGGTGATCAAATGTAGTGCACTATATAGGGATTAGGGTGATCAAATGTAGTGCACTATATAGGGATTAGGGTGATCAAATGTAGTGCACTATATAGGGATTAGGGTGATCAAATGTAGTGCACTATATAGGGATTAGGGTGATCAAATGTAGTGCACTATATAGGGATTAGGGTTATCAAATGTAGTGCACTATATAGGGATTAGGGTGATCAAATGTAGTGCACTATATAGGGATTAGGGTGATCAAATGTAGTGCACTATATAGGGATTAGGGTGATCAAATGTAGTGCACTATATAGGGATTAGGGTGATCAAATGTAGTGCACTATATAGGGATTAGGGTGATCAAATGTAGTGCACTATATAGGGATTAGGGTGATCAAATGTAGTGCACTATATAGGGATTAGGGTGATCAAATGTAGTGCACTATATAGGGATTAGGGTGATCAAATGTAGTGCACTATATAGGGATTAGGGTGATCAAATGTAGTGCACTATATAGGGATTAGGGTGCCAATTGGGAAGCATGAACAGTTTAACCCAACGTCTTTAAGACTTAAACAGCACTGTGACTGGACAATGTTTTAATCTCAGCAGCCACTGGGTTGGCCAGCTATATCTCTATATCTCCTCTGTCTTACTGGGTTGGCCAGCTATATCTCATCTGTCTTACTGGGTTGGCCAGCTATATCTCTATATCTCATCTGTCTTACTGGGTTGGCCAGCTATATCTCATCTGTCTTACTGAGTTGGCCAGCTATATCTCATCTGTCTTACTGAGTTGGCCAGCTATATCTCATCTGTCTTACTGAGTTGGCCAGTTATATCTCATCTGTCTTACTGAGTTGGCCAGCTATATCTCATCTGTCTTACTGAGTTGGCCAGCTATATCTCATCTGTCTTACTGAGTTGGCCAGCTATATCTCATCTGTCTTACTGGGTTGGCCAGCTATATCTCATCTGTCTTACTGGGTTGGCCAGCTATATCTCATCTGTCTTATTGGGTTGGCCAGCTATATCTCATCTGTCTTACTGGGTTGGCCAGCTATATCTCATCTGTCTTACTGGGTTGGCCAGCTATATCTCATCTGTCTTACTGAGTTGGCCAGCTATATCTCATCTGTCTATATCTCATCTGTCTTACTGAGTTGGCCAGCTATATCTCATCTGTCTTACTGAGTTGGCCAGCTATATCTCCTCTGTCTTACTGAGTTGGCCAGCTATATCTCCTCTGTCTTACTGAGTTGGCCAGCTATATCTCATCTGTCTTACTGAGTTGGCCAGCTATATCTCCTCTGTCTTACTGAGTTGGCCAGCTATATCTCCTCTGTCTTACTGAGTTGGCCAGCTATATCTCCTCTGTCTTACTGAGTTGGCCAGCTATATCTCATCTGTCTTACTGAGTTGGCCAGCTATATCTCATCTGTCTTACTGAGTTGGCCAGCTATATCTCATCTGTCTTACTGGGTTGGCCAGCTATATCTCATCTGTCTTACTGGGTTGGCCAGCTATATCTCCTCTGTCTTACTGAGTTGGCCAGCTATATCTCATCTGTCTTACTGGGTTGGCCAGCTATATCTCATCTGTCTTACTGGGTTGGCCAGCTATATCTCATCTGTCTTACTGGGTTGGCCAGCTATATCTCATCTGTCTTACTGAGTTGGCCAGCTATATCTCATCTGTCTTACTGGGTTGGCCAGCTATATCTCATCTGTCTTACTGGGTTGGCCAGCTATATCTCATCTGTCTTACTGGGTTGGCCAGCTATATCTCTATATCTCATCTGTCTTACTGAGTTGGCCAGCTATATCTCATCTGTCTGGATTCTACTTGGTTTTCTTACCAAACATGTTTCTCTTGTCCATGTTTCTTCCCAGATATGACTTCGTAGAGATCCGTGATGGCAGCAGTGAGAACGGAGATCTGCTGGGTAAACACTGCAGTAACATCGCCCCTCCAGCCATCATCTCCTCCGGCCCCATGCTCCACATCAAGTTTGTCTCCGACTACGCTCACCAGGGAGCCGGTTTTTCACTGCGCTACGAGATCTTCAAAACTGGTGAGTTCAATAACGAATAAAAGACACAACGTTGATACAAACATTTAACTACACAAATACGTTGGGACAAATCAAACCCATTAGAAAGACATGGTGGCGGTCAGTAGACCTATTGGTTGTACTTAGGAGCAGTTTCCCGGACACAGATTTGACTGGAAAGTGCTTTCAGTGGAGGTATTCCGGCAAGTAGAGCCAAACAGTAGCTTGTGAAAGTATTCACCCCGTTGGCATTTTTACTATTTTGTTGCCTTACAACCTGGAATTAAAATAGATTTTTTGGGGGTTTATATAATTTGATTTACACAACATGTCTACCACTTTGAAGATGCCATTTTTTTTTAAATTGTAAAGCAAATAAGAAATAAGACAAAAAACAGAAAACTTAAGCTTGCATAACTATTCACCCCCCCCAAAGGCAATACTTTGTAGAGCCACGTTTTTAAACAATTACATCTGCAAGTCTCTTGGGGTATGTCTCTTTAAGCTTGGCACATCTAGCCACTGGGATTTTTGGCCATTCTTCAAGGCAAAACTGCTCCAGCTCCTTCAAGTTGGATAGGTTCCGCTGGTGTACAGCAATCTTTAAGTTATACCACAGATTCTCAATTGGATTGGCTATTCCAACACATTTAAACGTTTCCCCTTAATCCACTCAAGTGTTGCTTTAGCAGTATGCTTAGGGTCATTGTCCTGCTGGAAGGTGAACCTCCGTCTCAGTCTCAAATCTCTGGAAGACAAACAGGTTTCCCTCAAGAATTTCCCTGTATTTAGCGCCATCCATCATTCCTTAAATTCTGACCAGTTTCTCAGTCCCTGCCGATGAAAAACATCCCCACAACATGATGCTGCCACCACCATGCTTCACTGTGGGGATGTTGTTCTCGGGGTGATGAGAGGTGTTGGGTTTGCGCCAGACATAGCGTTTTCCTTGATGGCCAAAAAGCTACATTTTGTCTCATCTGACCAGAGTACCTTCATCCATATGTTTGGGGAGTCTCCCACATGCCTTTTGGAGAACACCAAACGGCTTTGCTTATTTTTTTATTTAAGCAATGGCTTTTTTCTGGCCACTCTTCCGTAAAGCATAGCTCTGTGGAGTGTACGGCTTAAAGTGGTCCTATGGACAGATACTCCAATCTCCGCTGTGGAGCTTTGCAGCTCCTTCAGGGTTATCTTTGGTCTCTTTGTTGCCTCTATGATTAATGCCCTCCTTGCCTGGTCTGTGAGTTTTGGTGGGCGGCCCTCTCTTGGCAGGTTTGTTGTGGTACCATATTCTTTCCATTTTTTTAATATGGATTTAATGGTGCTCCGTGGGATGTTCAAAGTTTCTGATATTTTTTTATAACCCAATCCTGGTCTGTACTTCTCCACAACTTTGTCCCTGACCTGTTTGGAGAGCTCCTTGGTCTTCATGGTGCCGCTTGCTTGGTGGTGCCCCTTGCTTAGTGGTGTTGCAGACTGGGCCTTTCAGAACAGGTGTATATATACTGAGATCATGTGACACTTAGATTGCACACAGGTGGACTTTATTTAACCTATTATGTGACTTCTGAAGGTAATTGGTTGCACCAGATCTTATTTAGGGGCTACATAGCAAAGGGGTGAATACATATACACGCAACACTTTTCAGTTTTAAATTATTTTAACATTTAAAAAATATATATACAATTTCACTTCACAAATTTGGACTATTTTGTGTATGTCCATTAAATGAAATCCAAATAAAAATCTATTTAAATTACAGGTTGTAATGCAACAAAATAGGAAAAACACCAAGGGGGGTGAATACTTTTGCAAGGCACTGTAGCTAGCTAGACAAATATTGTAAATTGGGACATGTCACATTTAAGATGTATTTTGTGTTGGCAGTCTCTAAGAAATAGTCTACTTATTACATCAGTGATTGTTTTCAGCTGTTTTGAAGGTTATTTACTAAACTTTCTCAGACATTAAGTAGGATTTACAATGGTATCTTTGTAGGACAGGTCAGATGGTAGCTTTGTAGGACAGGTTAATGGTAGCTTTGTGGGACAGGTTACATTTTATTTTTTTCACCTTTATTTAACCAGGTAGGCTAGTTGAGAACAAGTTCTCATTTGCAACTGCGACCTGGCCAAGATAAAGCACAGCAGTTCGACACATACAACAACACAGAGTTACACATGGAGTAAAACAAACATACAGTCAATAATACAGTAGAAAAATAAGTCTATATACAATGTGAGCAAATGAGGTGAGATAAGGGAGGTGAAAGGCAAAAACAGGCCATGGTGGCGAAGTAAATACAATATAGCAAGTAAAACACTGGAATGGTAGATTTGCAGTGGAAGAATGTGCAAAGTAGAGATACAAATAATGGGGTGCCAAGGGCATAAATAAATAAATACAGTAGGGGAAGCGGTAGTTGTTTGGGCTAAATTACAGGTGGGCCTTGTACAGGTGCAGTAATCTGTGAGCTGCTCTGACAGCTGGTGCTTAAAGCTAGTGAGGGAGATATGAGTCTCCAGCTTCAGTGATTTTTGCAGTTCGTTCCAGTCATTGGCAGCAGAGAACTGGAAGGAAAGATGACCAAAAGAGGAATTGGCTTTGGGGGTGACCAGTGAGATATACCTGCTGGAACGCGTGCTACGAGTGGGTGCTGCTATGGTGACCAGTGAGCTGAGATAAGGCGAGGCTTTACCTAGCAGAGACTTGTAGATAACCTGTAGCCAGTGGGTTTGGCGACGAGTACGAAGCGAGGGCCAGCCAACGAGAGCGTACAGGTTGCAGTGGTGGGTAGTGTATGGGGCTTTGGTGACAAAACGGATGGCACTGTGATAGACTGCATCCAGTTTGTTGAGTAAAGTGTTGGAGGCTATTTTATAGATGACATCACCGAAGTCGAGGATTGGTAGGATGGTCCGTTTTACGAGGGTATGTTTGGCAGCATGAGTGAAGGAAGCTTTGTTGCGATATAGGAAGCCGATTCTAGATTTAATTTTGGATTGGATATGCTTAATGTGAGTTCTAGAAGGAGAGTTTACAGTCTAGCCAGACACCTAGGTATTTGTAGTTGTCCACGCTGGACGGGCGGGCAGGTGCGGGCAGTGATCGATTGAATAGCATGCATTTAGTTTTACTTGCGTTTAAGAGCAGTTGGAGGCCACGGAAGGAGAGTTGTATGTTATATGGTAGCTTTGTGGGACAGGTTAAATGGTAGCTTTGTGGGACAGGTTAAATGGTAGCTTTGTGGGACAGGTTAAATGGTAGCTATGTAGGACAGGTTAAATGGTAGCTATGCAGGACAGGTTAAATGGTAGCTTTGTGGGACAGGTTAAATGGTAGCTATGCAGGGCAGGTTAAATGGTAGCTTTGTGGGACAGGTTAAATGGTAGCTTTGTGGGACAGGTTAAATGGTAGCTTTGTGGGACAGGTTAAATGGTAGCTTTGTGGGACAGGTTAAATGGTAGCTATGCAGGACAGGTTAAATGGTAGCTATGCAGGACAGGTTATTTGGTAGCTATGTAGGACAGGTTAAATGGTAGCTATGCAGGACAGGTTAAATGGTAGCTATGTAGGACAGGTTATTTGGTAGCTATGTAGGACAGGTTAAATGGTAGCTGTGTAGGACAGGTTAAATGGTACCTATGCAGGACAGGTTAAATGGTAGCTATGTAGGACAGGTTAAATGGTAGCTATGCAGGACAGGTTAAATGGTAGCTATGCAGGACAGGTTAAATGGTAGCTATGTAGGACATGTTAAATGGTAGCTATGTAGGACAGGTTAAATGCTAGCTATGTAGGACAGGTTAAATGCTAGCTATGTAGGACAGGTTAAATGCTAGCGATGTAGGACAGGTTAAATGGTAGCTATGCGGGACAGGTTAAATGGTAGCTATGTAGGACAGGTTAAATGGTAGCTATGTAGGACAGGTTAAATGGTAGCTATGTAGGACAGGTTAAATGGTAGCTATGTAGGACAGGTTAAATGGTAGCTATGTAGGACAGGTTAAATGGTAGCTATGTAGGACAGGTTAAATGGTAGCTATGTAGGACAGGTTAAATGGTAGCTATGTAGGACAGGTTAATGGTATCTATGTAGGAAAGCTTAAATGGTAGCTATGTAGGACAGGTTAAATGGTAGCTATGTAGGACAGGTTAAATGCAGCCTGAAAACATCATCCTGGCACACTTTTGATAGACAGACAGACAGACAGACAGACAGACAGACAGACAGACAGACAGACAGACAGACAGACAGGCAGGTAGGCAGGTAGGCAGGCAGACAGGCAAACTCATGGTGCTGCCTGTCCGACAAACACACATTTGCACACACACACCTCTCTATTCACAGGGCCTGTCTGACACACACCTCTCTCCTTCACAGGGCCTGTCTGACCCACACCTCTGTCCTTCACAGGGCCTGTCTGACCCACACCTCTCTCCTTCACAGGCCCTGTCTGACCCACACACCTCTCCTTCACAGGGCCTGTCTTCTCTCCTTCACAGGGCCTGTCTGACCCACACCTCTCCTTCACAGGGCCTGTCGGACCCACACCTCTCTCCTTCACAGGGCCTGTCTGACCCACACCTCTCCTTCACAGGGCCTGTCTTCTCTCCTTCACAGGGCCTGTCTGACCCACACCTCTCTCCTTCACAGGGCCTGTCTGACCCACACCTCTCCTTCACAGGGCCTGTCTTCTCTCCTTCACAGGGCCTGTCTGACCTACACCTCTCTCCTTCACAGGGCCTGTCTGACCCACACCTCTCCTTCACAGGGCCTGTCTGACCCACACCTCTCCTTCACAGGGCCTGTCTGACCCACACCCCTCTCCTTCACAGGGCCTGTCTTCTCTCCTTCACAGGGCCTGTCTGACCTACACCCCTCTCCTTCACAGGGCCTGTCGGACCCACACCTCTCCTTCACAGGGCCTGTCTTCTCTCCTTCACAGGGCCTGTCTGACCTACACCCCTCTCCTTCACAGGGCCTGTCTGACCCACACCTCTCCTTCACAGGGCCTGTCTGACCCACACCCCTCTCCTTCACAGGGCCTGTCTGACCCACACCTCTCCTTCACAGGGCCTGTCTGACCCACACCTCTCCTTCAAAGGGCCTGTCTGACCCACACCTCTCCTTTACAGGGCCTGTCTGACCCACACCTCTCCTTCACAGGGCCTGTCTGACCCACACCTCTCCTTCAAAGGGCCTGTCTGACCCACACCTCTCCTTCACAGGGCCTGTCTGACCCACACCTCTCTCCTTCACAGGGCCTGTCTGACCCACACCTCTCCTTCACAGGGCCTGTCTTCTCTCCTTCACAGGGCCTGTCTGACCTACACCCCTCTCCTTCACAGGGCCTGTCGGACCCACACCTCTCCTTCACAGGGCCTGTCTGACCCACACCTCTCCTTCAAAGGGCCTGTCTGACCCACACCTCTCCTTCACAGGGCCTGTCGGACGTCTTCTGTTCCTCCTGAAAGCATTCCAGGAATGCCTGCTAGTCCTGCTTAATGGAGACCTGATTTCTCGTCCCTGGAGAGAAGGGGGGGGGGGGGGGGGTTACTAACACAACACATGTGGTGGTCTAGTCTGCTGTGGTCAGGGCTGGCTGTTAGCTGTTCGCTGTTCACTGGCAAATTCTTTCTGGCACTACTGGGACTTGGGAAAGTGTGTGTGTGGTTTGACAGAACCCACCCGGTGGACTCTAACACAACAGAGTCGTTAGTGTTAACACCCAGACCCTTAGAGAGAGAGAGGGGAGAGGAGATAGGAGAGGAGGAGGAGAGAAAGAGGAGGGGGAGAGAGAGAGGAGAGAAGGGGGAGAGAGAGGAGGGGGAGAGAGAGAGGAGAGAAGGGGGGGAGAGAGGAGAGGAGGTGGAGAGAGAGAGGAGGAAGAGGAGAGAGGAGGGGAGGGGGAGAGAGAGGAGGTGGAGAGAGAGAGTAGAGGAGGGGGAGAGAGACGAGAGGTGGAGAGAAAGAGTAGAGGAGGGGGAGAGAGAGAGGGGAGGGGGAGAGAGAGAGGGGAGGGGGAGAGAGAGAGGGGAGGGGGAGAGAAACAGAGGAACAGAGTGGATTTCCCCTGGGAGGAAGTGATGTCATGGTATCCCACGTCCCCTGAGCTGAGGCAGCTGCTGTGAATGATGTTAACAACGCACGCATGCGCACACACACACACACACACACACACACACACACACACACACACACACACACACACACACACACACACACACACACACACACACACACACACACACACTCAATGATGAAACCTGGAATGGGTGGAATGTAAACCCGGTTGCCATGGTGTTAACAAGATCTCGTTATGCCGGAAGGTACGACTAAGTGTGTGTGTGTGTGTGTGTGTGTGTGTGTGTGTGTGTGTGTGTGTGTGTGTGTGTGTGTGTGTGTGTGTGTGTGTGTGTGTGTGTGTGTGTGTGTGTGTGTGTGTGTGTGTGTGTGTGTGTGTGTGTGTGTGTGTGGAACATAGTGAATAGTATATACAGTGGGGAGAACAAGTATTTGATACACTGCCGATTTTGCAGGTTTTCCTACTTACAAAGCATGTAGAGGTCTGTAATTTTTATCATAGGTACACTTCAACTATGAGAGACGGAATCTAAAACAAAAATCCAGAAAATCACATTGTATGATTTTTAAGTAATTAATTTGCATTTTATTGCATGACATAAGTATTTGATACATCAGAAAAGCAGAACTTAATATTTGGTACAGAAACCTTTGTTTGCAATTACAGAGATCATACGTTTCCTGTAGTTCTTGACTAGGTTTGCACACACTGCAGCAGGGATTTTGGCCCACTCCTCCATACAGACCTTCTCCAGATCCTTCAGGTTTCGGGGCTGTCGCTGGGCAATACGGACTTTCAGCTCCCTCCAAAGATTTTCTATTGGGTTCAGGTCTGGAGACTGGCTAGGCCACTCCAGGACCTTGAGATGCTTCTTACGGAGCCACTCCTTAGTTGCCCTGGCTGTGTGCTTCGTGTCGTTGTCATGCTGGAAGACCCAGCCACGACCCATCTTCAATGCTCTTACTGAGGGAAGGAGGTTGTTGGCCAAGATCTCGCGATACATGGCCCCATCCATCCTCCCCTCAATACGGTGCAGTCGTCCTGTCCCCTTTGCAGAAAAGCATCCCCAAAGAATGATGTTTCCACCTCCATGCTTCATGGTTGGGATGGTGTTCTTGGGGTTGTACTCATACTTCTTCTTCCTCCAAACACGGCGAGTGGAGTTTAGACCAAAAAGCTCTATTTTTGTCTCATCAGACCACATGACCTTCTCCCATTCCTCCTCTGGATCATCCAGATGGTCATTGGCAAACTTCAGACGGGCCTGGACATGTACTGGCTTAAGCAGGGGGACCTTGCGTGCGCTGCAGGATTTTAATCCATGACGGCGTAGTGTGTTACTAATGGTTTTCTTTGAGACTGTGGTCCCAGCTCTCTTCAGGTCATTGACCAGGTCCTGCCGTGTAGTTCTGGGCTGATCCCTCACCTTCCTCATGATCATTGATGCCCCACGAGGTGAAATCTTGCATGGAGCCCCAGACCGAGGGTGATTGACCGTCATCTTGAACTTCTTCCATTTTCTAATAATTGCGCCAACAGTTGTTTCCTTCTCACCAAGCTGCTTGCCTATTGTCCTGTAGCCCATCCCAGCCTTGTGCAGGTCTACAATTTTATCCCTGATGTCCTTACACAGCTCTCTGGTCTTGGCTATTGTGGAGAGGTTGGAATCTGTTTGATTGAGTGTGTGGACAGGTGTCTTTTATACAGGTAACGAGTTCAAACAGGTGCAGTTAATACAGGTAATGAGTGGAGAACAGGAGGGCTTCTTAAAGAAAAACTAACAGGTCTGTGAGAGCCGGAATTCTTACTGGTTGGTAGGTGATCAAATACTTATGTCATGCAATAAAATGCAAATTAATTATTTAAAAATCATACAATGTGATTTTCTGGATTTTTGTTTTAGATTCCGTCTCTCACAGTTGAAGTGTACCTATGATAAAAATGACAGACCTCTACATGCTTTGTAAGTAGGAAAACCTGCAAAATCGGCAGTGTATCAAATACTTGTTCTCCCCACTGTATATACCAGTCCAGTTTAATAGTGTGTGAAGGATAGGGAGGGATTCTCACCCAGTCTTTCTGAGAGAGACAGACAGCTAGAGAGAGACAGACAGACAGACAGACAGCTAGAGAGAGACAGACAGACAGCTAGAGAGAGAGACAGACAGCTAGAGAGAGAGAGAGAGAGAGAGAGAGAGAGAGAGAGAGAGACAGACAGACAGACAGACGGACGGACGGACGGACGGAGAGAGAGAGAGAGAGAGAGAGAGAGAGAAAATAGATTTTAATGAGCCATCCTCATTACACTTAAACCCCCCATAAAAATGTGTTGTGGCACCATCACCTCCAACCAAATCACATCACAACCGTACATTCAAACGCTCCTCTCCAGCTGTACAGACAGCCCCCCTGAGCCACTATACCTCCTGTAACATCTCCACTATTTTAATCATTTTATCAAACTCATATTCTACCCTAAGGCGCATAGAGACCATCCTTTTAAAAGTAGATAGATAGATAGAGAGAGAGAGAGAGAGAGAGAGAGAGAGAGAGAGAGAGAGAGAGAGAGAGAGAGAGAGAGAGAGAGAGAGAGAGAGAGAGAGAGAGAGAGAGAGAGAGAGAGAGAGAGAGAGAGAGAGAGAGAGAGAGAGAGAGAGAGAGAGAGAGAGAGAGAGAGAGAGACAGACAGACAGACAGACAGACAGACAGACAGACAGACAGACAGACAGACAGACAGACAGACAGACAGACAGACAGACAGACAGACAGACAGACAGACAGACAGACAGACAGACAGACAGACAACATCCAGTGTGAGGATTGTTTATTTATTGCACTATAACAGTGACAAACGGTGACCACAAACTGTTAGGACCTACATAAAGCTGTCCCAACACCTTACCACTGCTACGCCTGGCTATCAGCGGATTCTTGTCTGGCAGCGAAACAGGTCATTCAGGCTCATTTACTGCCTTTAAAAAAAACATAGCTTATATGGCTGACTTGCTGAAACACATGTGGTTTCTACTGACAACTGAGATGAACATGCATAAGGGGACGACAAGCGGATAAGAGGCCATCCGTAATTTCGATTAAGACAATAATGAGCGAGCTAGGACGGACGTAGTCAATATAACTATTGTTCAGCACTTTGAAATGTACAGTGACAGAATGCAGAACATGGGCTGTTCTTACAGTGTTCTCCCTGTACACCAAGTCAGAACCGTAGGATAAATAAAGGGGGCATACAAGCAGACAATGAAAGCTCTTACAATATTTGATGATGACATTTCTCTAAAACAGGTTATAGGCCACATAACCAAGTTAGAACAGTAGGCTAAGTTATGAGGGGGAAAGGGACCATAATATTAGGGTGAGGCACATGGGTTACTAACATCTTACTACATCTAACATCTTACTTAACAAAATACCCGTATTACCTTCTTAGCTACAGTATACATATCTCCCTGGCATATTACATCATTTATGCAGCAGCATACAATACATTTTTGGACTCACCTTGTTGTGCTGTGCTCACTTGAGCAGGAAGGTGGCGCGGCGGTCCTTCGTGGGCAAATTTTCTCATCAAATTTTGTCATCAAAGTCTGACATTCTCTGGATTTCAAGACATCTGGGAACTCGGAGAAAAAACAAGGTTGTATGACGTCAGGTCGTAGTTCTAGAAAGAGACCCGAGTTCCGAATTTACATGTCCGAGTTGGATGAAAGTTCAAAACGTTTTTTTTTCCCCCAGTCATAGCTCGTTTATCCCGAGATCCCAGATGTCTTGAACTCACTAAAATCAGATTTTTCGAGTTAACAGTTGTTTTGAGTGTGGCACAAATCATGCTTCATTGACAGATGAATGTGTTGAATGTTTATAATTTTAAACTTGGAAAAGGGACCCTTATTAATCTTAGACTTGGGAGCACACAGCCACACCACTGAATTGCTAATTATTGCAATGCTTTGCAGTTAGCTTCTAATTCCTTCCAAACCACTCATTGTTTAATTTGTGATTTCCAACTTGTTGTGTTAATATCCGATGAGCACCAGTTTTAGCTCTAATTTCTCGTCATATGACAAGGATTGAAAAGGATTTGCCAGTAGATTGTCGACTTGATTCATGACGATGACTGCTAGCTTTCTCGCTAAGATTTTGAAAGTAAGATGTTGACATGATCAGTCCAATCAAAGCTACTGTAGATATAACATGATTTAACGTCATTTTATTTGTGGCCAATGACCTTGAGCCTTCTTGGATGGGCACTTCTAATGTAAATCTATGGCAGCACCCAAAGGGGCTTGAATCTTCTAGCTCCACCATTAAATTTGGCGGTGATGTAGTGTCCCCATGAGTGACAGAACACTGAGCCAATCACGGCGCAACGATCCATATTTTCTGCTGGCTTGCCCCGCCCACCACAGAAAGCACTGAGCCAGGCTGAAACACCTGCATTTTGGAGCTGCTTTACTTTAGAAAACAAAAAAAAGAGATTTATTAACTCAATGATATATATGTTTTTTCTTTTACATTGTTTGCAAACTGATATGTGACAAGTATTAATGCCAAAATAACATGCAAAAAATGTGGGGCCCCACCTGCCCTGAATAACGGGTCGACACTGTCTGCCCGGAAACATCAACAGACAGCTGCATCTCCTCTCCTCTCCTCTCCTCTCCTCTCCTCTCCTCTCCTCTCCTCTCCTCTCCTCTCCTCCTCTCCTCTCCTCTCCTCTCCTCTCCTCTCCTCTCCTCTCCTCTCCTCTCCTCTCCTCTCCTCTCCTCTCCTCTACCCCCTCCCCTCCCCTCCCCTCTCCTCCTCTCTCCTCTCCTCTCCTCTCTCCTCTCCTCTCCTCTCCTCTCCTCTCCTCTCCTCTCCTCTACCCCCTCCCCTCCCCTCCCCTCTCCTCCCCTCTCCTCTCCTCTCCTCTCCTCTCCTCTCCTCTCCTCTCCTCTCCTCTCCTCTCCTCTCCTCTCCTCTCCTCTCTTCTCCTCTCCTCTCCTCTCCTCTCTCTCCCCTCCCCTCTCCTCTCTTCTCCTCTCCTCTCCTCTACCCCCTCCCCTCCCCTCCCCTCTCCTCTCCTCTCCTCTCCTCTCCTCTCCTCTACCCTCCTCTCCTCTCCTCTACCCTCCTCTCCTCTCCTCTCCTCTCCTCTACCCTCCTCTCCTCTCCTCTCCTCTCCTCTCCTCTCCTCTCCTCTCCTCTCCTCTCTGACAGGAAATCACGATCCACCCACCCTGTTACGTTTAGTTCCGCCACAGGATCTCTGTCATCTGCGAAGAGTAGGCATTTAACTTCTGAATTGTGGAGTCTAACACCAGGGGTTGAGGATTTTTCTAGAATAGTGACCAATTCGTTGATGTAAATATTGAAGAGTGCAGGGCTCAGATTACAACCCTGACGAAGGACCCGCCTCTGGTTAAAGAATTCTGTTATTTTCTTGCAAATTTTAATGTTATACGTTTTGCCAGTTTACATTGATTAAATTATGTCATGTTTTACCCCCTACGCCACTTTCAATATCTTTGTACAACAGTCCTGTATGCCAAATAGAATCAAATGCTTTTTGGAAGTCGATAAAGCAAGCGTTTATTTTGGTGGACATGTTTATCTATCAGGGTGTAAAGGAGAGGAGGAGAGGAGAGGGGAGGAGAGGGGAGGAGAGGAGAGGAGAGGAGAGGAGAGAGGGAGAGAGGGAGAAAGGGAGAGAGGAGAGGCGAGAGGGAGAGACGAGAGGAGAGGAGAGGGGACGGGAGGGGAGAAGAGAGGAGAGGGGAGGAGAGGAGCGGAGAGAAGAGAGGGAGAGAGGAGAGGAGAGGGGAGAGACGAGGGGAGGGGAGGGGAGGGGAGAGAGAGGAGAGGAGAGGAGAGGAGAGGGGAGGAGAGGGGAGGGGAGGGGAGGGGGGAGAGGAGAGGAGAGGAGAAGAGAGGAGAGGGGAGGGGAGAGAGAGGAGAGGAGAGGAGAGGAGAAGAGAGGAGAGGAGAGGAGAGGAGAGGAGAGGAGAGGAGAGGAGAGGAGAGGAGAGGAGAGGGGAGGGAAGGAGAGGAGAGGAGAGGAGAGGAGAGGAGAGGAGAGGAGAGGAGAGGAGAGGAGAGGAGAGGAGAGGAGAGGAGAGGAGAGGAGGAAGGCCAGAAATATCAGTGGATCAAAGAACAAACGGAGAGAAATCTGTAGCTCTTAACTCTATTTATACACTACCTCACCAGCTGTGACCCTGCCGGGTTCACACACACACACACACACACACACACACACACACACACACACACACACACACACACACACACACACACACACACACACACACACACACACACACACACACACACACACACACACACACACACACACACGTCTCTCACAGAACCTGACGAGGAGGACGAAGCTGGACCTGTGACATTATATTACCCTCTCATCTTGCAACGACTCATAAGGCACAGATACACCCCCCCCCCCCCCCCCCCCCACACACACACACACACACATTTATGAGCAGAGCTTGTAAGGTGTTTTGTTCCTCATTCCTTAGCAGCGGTCTGAAAACAAGAACCCACAACATGGTCTGCCAGGAGGGTTGTTTCTATACGAGTCTTAGTTAGTGGGCAGGGATGGTGAGACAGACCCCTCCAAGACAAGCCCAGACCTGCCTGTCTAACCCAGGGGTCTCTCTCACAGAGCTGAGAGGAATGGACCACTCCCCAGAGCCCACCACACGTGGGCCACTCCCCAGAGCCCACCACACGTGGGCCACTCCCCAGAGCCCACCACACGTGGGCCACTCCCCAGGGCCCACCACACGTGCCTTCCAGTGACATATTGCCTGTCAGTAGGGGGTTAAACCCACTGTTATTGTATTCCTCTTTACCGGCTGCATCAATTTATCTGGGGTGGGGGGACAGGGTGGGGGGAGGAAGGAGACAGGGTGGGGGGAGGAAGGAGAGAGGGTGGGGGGAGGAAGGAGACAGGGTGGGAGGAAGGAGACAGGGTGGGGGGAGGAAGGAGAGAGGGTGGGGGAAGGAGAGAGGGTGGGAGGAGGAAGGAGAGAGGGTGGGGGGAGGAAGGAGACAAGGTGGGGGGAGGAAGGAGACACGGTGGAGGGTGGAAGGAGACAGGGTGGGGGAGGAAGGAGACAGGGTGGGAGGAGGAAGGATACAGGGTGGGAGGAGGAAGGATCTTGTTAAGGTGACAGGGAGTAATAAACCCAAGGAACCATCCACCCACTTTGTTACATTTACAGTAGTTCTGCCATTGGATATCTCTCTCTCTCTCTCTCTC
>NC_092099.1:19541180-19553680 GCF_045679555.1 Salvelinus alpinus | reverse complement strand
TGGTGGACATTCCTGCAGTCAGCATGCCAATAGCACACTCCCTCAAAACTTGAGACATCCCTTTATTGTATGGGACACTTTGAAATGTACTTTTAGAGGCCATTCAATACAATACTCATCATTAAAACATATTCAGTTTAGGTCAAAAGAGATGAGACTAATACAGGAAATAGAGGAACTAACAGCGCAGGTAGATGGAAATGGAAACTATAGAAGCACAATATAGGTTCGAGGAAAAACAAAAAGAAACGGACGTACTAATGTATTACAATAATAAAGAGAATTGGATGGAAAATTGTGAAAAATGCACAAAGTGTTTCTTGAATCTTCAATATAGAAATTTTGACCAAAACTAATTTATAGAAACGTGTTACAAATGATGGATGATCCACGATTCACCAAATGACAGGAAGAGGAAGCAAAATATTTGAAGCACATGTTTTTTTTATTTTTATATAATTATTATTATTTTTTATTTTTTTTCTCCCCTTTTCTCCCCAATTTTCGTGGTATCCAATCGCTAGTAATTACAATCTTGTCTCATCGCTACAACTCCCGTACGGGCTCGGGAGAGACGAAGGTCGAAAGCCGTGCGTCCTCCGAAGCACAACCCAACCAAGCCGCACTGCTTCTTAACACAGCGCGCCTCCAACCCGGAAGCCAGCCGCACCAATGTGTCGGAGGAAACACCGTGCACCTGGCCCCCTTGGTTAGCGCGCACTGCGCCCGGCCCGCCACAGGAGTCGCTGGAGCGCGATGAGACAAGGATATCCCTACCGGCCAAACCCTCCCTAACCCGGGCGACGCTAGGCCAATTGTGCGTCGCCCCACGGACCCCCCGGCCGCGGCCGGCTGCGACAGAGCCTGGAAGCATATGTTTTCTTTTCAGTCTCCTCCATTTCCACTGAATGATGTTAACGATAAGGATGTATTTCCTAATAATTATAATAATAAAAATAATAATAATGTAAAATTAACACATTTACAGAAAGACCTGCGTGAAGGCCAACTTACAGAAGAGGAACTTTTTGAGGCAATACAATCTTTTCAGTCTGGAAAACCCCCAGGGCTTGACGGTATACCAATAGAGGTATATCAGACCTTTTTTTATGTACTCAAAGATCCATTATTAGCATGTTTTAATTACTCCTATACAAATGGTATACTTTCAGGTACTCAACAAGAAGGTCCTATTTCATTACTACTAAAACAGGACCCAGGTAGTAAGTATATAGATCCTGTCCATTTAAAAAACTGGAGGCCTCTAACACTTCCTAGCGAAATGCATATTACATAGAATAAAAAAGATTTTACCAGATATTGTTCATCCTGATCAGACAGGTTTTTTACAGGGACGATATATTGGAGATAATATACGACAATTTCTTGAAACAATTGAACATGATGAAACATCGAAGATACCAGGCCTGGTCTTCATAGCAAATTTTGAAAAGGCGTTTGATAAAGTACGACTACAATTTATATTTAAATTACTTTAATTTTAGTGAATCTCTTATACAATGGGTTAAAGTTATGTACAGCAACCCCAGATGTCAAATAGTAAATCATGGTTACTTCTCAGAAAGTTTTGAGCTTTTAAGAGGAGTAAAACAAGGCTATCCGTTGTCTCCATAGCTATTTATTATGGCCATTGAAATGCCTGCTATTAAAATTAGACCTAACAAGAATATCAAGGGGTTAGAAATCTAGGGCATACAAACAAAAGTGTCAATGTATGTTGATGACTCTAGTTTTTTCTTAAGTCCGCAATCTGGATCCCTGCACAGACTTATTGAAGATACTGATCACTTTTCTATCCTCTCTGGACTAAAACCTAATTATGACCAGTGCACCATATTACGTATTGGATCGTAAAAAAATACGGTGTTTACACTACCTTGTAGTTTACCAATAAAATGGGCAGATGGTGAAGTAGACATACTTGGTATTCACATCTCAAAAAATATAAATACATTTACCACAATTAATTTCAATAGAAAGTTTGCAAAAATAGTTTAAATTCTGCAACCATGGAGAGGTAAATACTTGTCTATTTATGGAAAAATCACATTGATTAACTTCTTGGTCCCAGTCTACTTACTTACTAATGGCACTGGCTAGTCCAGATGACTCATTTTTTAAATCATATGAGCAAAACATATTTAATTTGATTTGGAATGCTAAACCAGACAAAATTAAATGGGCCTATTTATATAATGAATATGAGTTTGTGGGGCTAAAATTATTACATATTACAGCTTTAAACGTCTCACTAAAAGCTTCATTCATACATAAGTTATACTTAAACAGAAAATAGTTCTCTGGTAGATTATTAAGAAAGGCTCGTCCTTTGTTCAAAAATGTCCTTTTTGCCTTTTCTGACTAATTAAATGTGTTTAAAGTATCGTCCTTTCTTAAACAACATACAAAGCTGGTTACAATTTCAGTTTTATCCTCCAGAAAAGATAGAACAAATATTACAACAAATGTTATGGTTAAACTCAAATTTACTGATTAATCAAAAAATATTATTGATGACATTTTTATTTTTTAAATTATATTTGCTAATGATATCATGATTCGAAATGGAGGAGTTATGTCACATATGCAGTTATCGAAACTATATGGGAATATCTGCTCAATACAAACTTACAACCAACTGATTGCAGCTCCACCACAAAAATAGGAGGAGGCAAGTGGAAAAGGGAGAAGGTAGGGAATTTGTTTGTCTGCCATTTATTAAAGATATAAATTGGCTGAAAGGAACTGGGATTAAATCGAAAAATATACCAGTTTCATCTGAGGACAAAAATGTTGACGGCTGCGCCATACAGGTTGCAAAATAAATGGAAAGAGATTTTCGATGTACCGATTACATGGCACATGGTTTATGAACCGGTACAAAAAGCTACACTTGATTCAACACTTAGAGTTTTTTAATTCAATTATTATATAACATTATTGGCACCAACAGAATGCTATATATATGGGGCATACAACAATCTCAGCTCTGTAGATTTTGTTGTGAAGAGACATAATCAATAGATAATATATTCTGGTATTGATGTAGCTTGTTTCTGGTCACAGGTTCAGGAACGGTTTAAAAATCACAACATGCACTTAAAATTAACCTTACAAATAGCAGTGTTGCTCGATTTGGAAAGCCATAGTCAATAAATAATATAATAATACTCGTAGGAAAAATGTTCATCTTTATCTCACAATCTGTGGATACTAAAGGATTAGAAAAGTTCAAAATGAATGAAAAACTTCACAGTACGATTGAAAAATATATGGCACATGGACACCAAACGAGGTCTATGTGATAGGTGGGATGGGCTGAGGGTTGGGATTAAAGAGCTCATGTTAAGTTATGTTTGGTAACAGCTTATGTTTGATAAAGTATTATTGTTATGTGACTGCTTTATATAAAAGTACCATGTATGCAAACAAAATCTATATTTAACAAAAAAGCTGTAAAAAAAAAAACTAAAAGATATTTGTGGAGGGGTAAGAAAAACACTTCTGACATCTGTGGCATTATGCTGTGTAAGAACACTGCACATTTTAGAGTGGCCTTTTCTTGTCCCCAACACAAGGTGCACCTGTGTAATGATCATGCTGTTTAATCAGCTTCTTGATATGCAACACCTGTCAGGTGGATGGATTATCTTGGCAAAGGAAAATAGCTCACAGGGATGTAAACACATTTGTGCCCAAAATTTGAAATAAATTATCATATGGTAATGTACCTCTAGTATTGATATGGTAATGTACCTCTAGTATTGATATGGTAATGTACCTCTAGTATTGATATGGTAATGTACCTCTAGTATTGATATGGTAATGTACCTCTAGTATTGATATGGTAATGTACCTCTAGTATTGATATGGTAATGTACCTCTAGTATTGATATGGTAATGTACCTCTAGTATTGATATGGTAATGTACCTCTAGTATTGATATGGTAATGGCCCTCTAGTATTGATATGGTAATGTCCCTCTAGTATTGATAGGGTAATCTACCTCTAGTATTGATATGGTAATGTCCCTCTAGTTTTGATATGGTAATGTACCTCTAGTATTGCTATGGTAATGTCCCTCTAGTATTGATATGGTAATGTACCTCTAGTATTGGTATGGTAATGTCCCTCTAGTATTGATATGGTAATGTCCCTCTAGTATTGTCATGGTAATGTCCCTCTAGTATTGATATGGTAATGTCCCGCTAGTATTGCTATGGTAACATCATGTGTATTGATATGGTAATTTTCAGTTCAGCCCTATCAACAAATACTTATTTCTCCTATTTGCTCAAGAGGCCTAGTTCATATATCCAACCACTCTAAAAAAAAGGAAAAATCTATATTTCTGATCGATTTCTTTTCCTCGTTTACCTTGTCTTCCGTGCCTGGGAGTCAGAGTGAGAAAGAAAGAAAGACAGAGAGAGCTACATGATGAATGTATTAGTCCCAGAAACCCCGGCTTATAGCCCTTCTACCGCTCTGCTGCACCCCACCTCCTTATGCCCTCCCGCCCCTTATGCCCCCCCTCCCCACTAACCCCTCCCACCCGCTCCCACCCTCCTACCACCGTAGAATCCTAAATCACTCAGCTGTTGACACACAAAGTCCAGGAATTAAGAGGTAGAAGAAAATAGAATGAGAAGAGCGTAAGAAAGGGGGATGAATCACTTTGGATCAAGGGAACGGAGGGAAAAAAGAGCGTCTAATCCAGAGATGGAGGAGTGAAGATGAGGAACGGAGAGAACAGAGAGAACAGAGAGAACAGAGAGAGTAGAGAGAACAGAGAGAACAGAGAGAGCAGAGAGAACAGAGAGAACATAGAGAACAGAGAGAGTAGAGAGAACAGAGAGAACAGAGAGAACATAGAGAACAGAGAGAACAGAGAGAACGGAGAGAACAGAGAGAACATAGAGAACAGAGAGAGTAGAGAGAACAGAGAGAACAGAGAGAACAGAGAGAACAGAGAGAGTAGAGAGAACAGAGAGAACAGAGAGAACATAGAGAACAGAGAGAGTAGAGAGAACAGAGAGAACAGAGAGAACATAGAGAACAGAGAGAGTAGAGAGAACAGAGAGAACAGAGAGAACAGAGAGAACAGAGAGAACAGAGAGAGTAGAGAGAACAGAGAGAGCAGAGAGAACGGAGAGAACAGAGAGAGTAGAGAGAACAGAGAGAACAGAGAGAACAGAGAGAACATAGAGAACAGAGAGAGTAGAGAGAACAGAGAGAACAGAGAGAGTAGAGAGAACAGAGAGAACAGAGAGAGTAGAGAGAACAGAGAGAGCAGAGAGAACGGAGAGAGTAGAGAGAACAGAGAGAGCAGAGAGAACGGAGAGAACAGAGAGAGTAGAGAGAACAGAGAGAACAGAGAGAACAGAGAGAACATAGAGAACAGAGAGAGTAGAGAGAACAGAGAGAACATAGAGAACAGAGAGAGTAGAGAGAACAGAGAGAGCAGAGAGAACAGAGAGAACATAGAGAACAGAGAGAACAGAGAGAGTAGAGAGAACAGAGAGAACAGAGAGAGTAGAGAGAACAGAGAGAACATAGAGAACATAGAGAACAGAGAGAACAGAGAGAACAGAGAGAACATAGAGAACAGAGAGAGTAGAGAGAACAGAGAGAACAGAGAGAACAGAGAGAACAGAGAGAACAGAGAGAACAGAGAGAACATAGAGAACAGAGAGAGTAGAGAGAACAGAGAGAGCAGAGAGAACAGAGAGAACATAGAGAACAGAGAGAGTAGAGAGAACAGAGAGAACAGAGAGAACAGAGAGAACAGAGAGAACAGAGAGAGCAGAGAGAACAGAGAGAACAGAGAGAGCAGAGAGAACATAGAGAACGGAGAGAACAGAGAGAACAGAGAGAACAGAGAGAACAGAGAGAACATAGAGAACGGAGAGAACAGAGAGAACAGAGAGAACAGAGAGAACAGAGAGAACAGAGAGAGTAGAGAGAACAGAGAGAACGGAGAGAACGGAGAGAACGGAGAGAACGGAGAGAACAGAGAGAACAGAGAGAACAGAGAGAACAGAGAGAACAGAGAGAACAGAGAGAACAGAGAGAGCAGAGAGAACAGAGAGAACAGAGAGAACAGAGAGAACAGAGAGAACAGAGAGAACAGAGAGAGTAGAGAGAACAGAGAGAACAGAGAGAACGGAGAGAACAGAGAGAACAGAGAGAACAGAGAGAACAGAGAGAACAGAGAGAGTAGAGAGAACAGAGAGAACGGAGAGAACGGAGAGAGTAGAGAGAACAGAGAGAGCAGAGAGAACAGAGAGAACAGAGAGAACAGAGAGAACAGAGAGAGTAGAGAGAACAGAGAGAACGGAGAGAACGGAGAGAACAGAGAGAACAGAGAGAACAGAGAGAACAGAGAGAACAGAGAGAGTAGAGAGAACAGAGAGAACAGAGAGAACGGAGAGAACGGAGAGAACAGAGAGAGTAGAGAGAACGGAGAGAACATAGAGAACAGAGAGAACAGAGAGAGTAGAGAGAACAGAGAGAACAGAGAGAACAGAGAGAACAGAGAGAACGGAGAGAACGGAGAGAACAGAGAGAACAGAGAGAGCAGAGAGAACAGAGAGAACAGGGAGAACGGAGAGAACGGAGAGAACGGAGAGAACGGAGAGAACGGAGAGAACGGAGAGAACGGAGAGAACAGAGAGAGTAGAGAGAACATAGAGAACGGAGAGAACGGAGAGAACGGAGAGAACAGAGAGAACGGAGAGAACGGAGAGAACGGAGAGAACGGAGAGAACGGAGAGAACGGAGAGAACGGTGAGAACGGAGAGAACACCTCACCTCTCGTTAAACCCAAATGACTTTTCACGTGGTATTAGATGAAGGGAGAAGAGAGATAGACGGATGAAATAAACAGATGGAGCTGAGACAATTCATTGTTTCCCAGTGGAATCTCTCTATAGCCTGCCCTGCCTGCTGAGAACGACAGGATTTATTACATGCCCAACTTGTAATTTCCAGTGTTGTTTTGTCCTAGCTAAGTGTTGTTGATCTGTTCATAACGTGGCTGATTGAGAATTCATTGGGGTCAGTAACCGTGTTGGACATTATGTGGGTGCTGGCATTAGGGCAAGGGCTACTAATGCTGGTTTGTGATGTTATGTTATGTCATTTTATGCTATGCTATGCTATGTTATGGCGTGCTATGTTATGTAATTCTATGCTATGGTATGCTATGTTATGCTGTGTTATGTTATGCTATGTTATGCTATGTTATGCTGTGTTATATTATGCTATGCTATGTTATGCTATGCTATTCTATGTTATGCTATGTTATGTAATTCTATGCTATGTTTTGCTATGTTATGCTATGTTATGCTGTGTTATATTATGCTATGCTGTGTTATATTATGCTATGCTATGTTATGCTATGTTATGTTATGCTATGTTATGCTGTGTTATGTTATGCTGTGTTATGCTATGTTATGCTATGTTATGTTATTCTATGTTATGTTGTGTTGTGTTATGCTATGCTCTGTTATGCTATGTTATGTTGTGTTATGTTGTGTTATGCTATGCTCTGTTATGTTATGCTGTGTTGTGTTGTGTTATGCTATGTTATGTTATGCTGTGTTGTGTTGTGTTGTGTTATGCTATGTTATGTTATGCTATGTTAAGTTGCATTACGTTACGTTATATTATCTTATATTAGGCTATGTTACGTAATGTTGTGTTACGTTATGTAATGCTATGCTATGTAATGCTATGCTATGTAATGCTATGCTATGTAATGCTATGCTATGTAATGCTATGCTATGTAATGCTATGCTATGTAATGCTATGCTATGTTATGTTATGTTACGTCACATAATGTCATGTTTCTAATGGTGGTCTCCGGTTTGTGTTTGTGTTTGTTTTTGCAGTGGGGCCTCTGATAGGACGTTACTGTGGAACTAAGATCCCTCCAGAGATCACGTCGTCTACAGGTATCCTGTCTCTGTCCTTCCACACGGACATGGCTGTGGCCAAAGATGGCTTCTCTGCTCGCTACAACATGACGCACAAAGAAGTCAGCGACAGTAAGTACTGCTGTGTGTGTGTGTGTGTGTGTGTGTGTGTGTGTGTGTGTGTGTGTGTGTGTGTGTGTGTGTGTGTGTGTGTGTGTGTGTGTGTGTGTGTGTGTGTGTGTGTGTGTGTTCGTGCGTGCGTGCGTGCGTGGGTGTGTATATCAGTGTTTGTCTTCTATCTCGGACCTCCAGAAAGGTGTCCCCCGTTTTTGTTCTGTATCTGACTGTCCACCTCTCATTGGTTGATTGGTTGATTGATTGGTCCACCTCTCATTGGTTGATTGATTGATCCACCTGTCATTGATTGATTGGTTAATTGATTGGTTGATTGATTGGTCCACCTCTCCTCCCCCAGCCTTCCATTGCAGTAACGCGTTAGGTCTGGAGTCAGGGAAGATCTCTGACGACCAGATCACTGCCTCCTCTTCCTTCTACGACAACACCTGGTTGCCACGGCAGGCCCGCCTTAACAACGGCAACAACGCGTGGACGCCCAACGAGGACAGCAGCAAGGAGTACATCCAGGTGAGACTCCGCAGTTTAACAACTGTGTTAAAGTGCCTCGTGTCTCGTCTATCACGGGTCGTGTGGACAGAAATGGACCCTCGTTCTGGTTCAGCGAGCGTAGATTCAATCCAATGCAGATCAACGACCTGCGATGGACTTTTGAAGGTAGTTAACACAACGTTTGCAGAGATCAAGAGCTTAAAGCTGGAATCACTTTTAGAAGTAATAGCAGTGCACAGGTTTATCTGTTTGAATCTCAGTCTTTCGGCTGAGGACTTGAGAAACAGACGATAAGTGTCTCCATGAGTCGGAATATACGTAGATAGACACAACATTAATAGTGGCTTCATACCTACGATGTGGTACTACGTGGTACTATGTGGTACTACGTGGTATTACGTGGTACTATGTGGTATTATGTGGTACTACGTGGTATTATGTGGTACTACGTGGTACTATGTGGTACTATGTGGTATTATGTGGTACTACGTGGTATTATGTGGTACTATGTGGTACTACGTGGTACTATGTGGTACTATGTGGTACTACGTGGTACTATGTGGTACTATGTGGTACTACGTGGTACTATGTGGTACTATGTGGTACTACGTGGTACTATGTGGTACTATGTGGTATGATGTAGTACTATGTGGTACTATGTGGTACTATGTGGTACTACGTGGTACTATGTGGTACTACGTGGTACTATGTGGTACTATGTGGTACTATGTGGTACTACGTGGTACTATGTGGTACTATGTGGTACTACGTGGTACTATGTGGTACTATGTGGTATGATGTGGTACTACGTGGTACTATGTGGTACTATGTGGTACTACGTGGTACTATGTGGTACTATGTGGTACTATGTGGTATGATGTGGTATGATGTGGTACTATGTGGTACTATGTGGTACTATGTGGTATGATGTGGTACTATGTGGTACTATGTGGTACTATGTGGTATGATGTGGTACTATGTGGTATGATGTGGCACTATGTGGTACTTTGTGGTACTATGTGGTACTTTGTGGTACGATGTGGTATTATGTGGTACTATGTGGTACGATGTGGTATTATGTGGTACTATGTGGTACGATGTGGTATGATGTGGTACTATGTGGTACTTTGTGGTACGATGTGGTATTATGTGGTACTATGTGGTACGATGTGGTATTATGTGGTATTATGTGGTATTATGTGGCCATCTCTATAGAGCATCTATACGCCATCTATAGACCATCTATAGACCATCTATAGACCATCTATTGACTAACTGTAGACCATCTGTAGACCATCTCCCAGGCATGTTGCTGTCTGGCTGAGTTACAACAAGCGTATCACAACCATGAGAGGACTCTGAGGACAGCGGACACACACACACTTATTCACACACGCACGCACGCACGCACGCACGCACACACACACACACACACACACAGTGACAGTGACAGTGACAGACAGGTCTCTAAATCGTGGTGGCCTTCTCTGTTGCCAAGCCGGAAGACAGGAAGGGCCTAGTTTAAGGCCAGCTCATACAGGAAGAGCTCCAAGGTTTGAGGCACGCTGCCAGGCTCTCTCTCTCCAGATAGTGACCAGTGGCTGTGTGGCCTCCTCTCTCTCTCTCTCTCTCTCTCTCTCTCTCTCTCTCTCTCTCTCTCTCTCTCTCTCTCTCTCTCTCTCTCTCCCTCTCTCCATCCTGCGTTCTTTCTTCTTTCCTTCTTCTCTTCCTGACCCTATCTCTAACCAGTCAATTGCTTATTCCAGTTACTAATAAACATGCACCCATTAACAAAATGAATGTAAAAACTGTTAAATCCCCATGGATTTGATGAGGAATTGAAAAATTCTACGGTTGAGAGGGATGAGGCAAAAGGAATGGCAAATAAGTCTTGCTGCACAACCGATTAGCTAAACTTATTGCAAATTGAGAAATCATGTGACTAAACTGAATAAAAAGAAGAAGAAACTATACTATGAAACAAAGATAAATGACATAAAAAATTATAGTAAAAAGCTCTGCAGCAACTTAAATGAAATTTTGGGCAAAAAGGCAAACTCAGCTCCATCATTCATTGAATCAGATGGCTCATTCATCACAAAACCCCCTGATATTGCCAACTAATTTAATGATATTTACACAAATGACTGATGATTGGCTGTAGAGAAATGTATGATTAAAAGATTGTGGGGGCTGTCTTGTTAGACTTCAGTGAGGCTTTTGACATTATCGATCATAGTCCGCTGCTGGAAAAACGTATGTGTTATGGCTTTACACCCCCTGCTATAATGTGGATAAAGAGTTACCTGTCTAACAGAACACAGAGGGTGTTCTTTAATGGAAGCCTCTCCAACATAATCCAGGTAGAATCAGGAGTTCCCCAGGGCAGCTGTCTAGGCCCATTACTTTTTTCAATCTTTACTAATGACATGCCACTGGCTTTGAGTATGTGGATGACTCAACACTATACACGTCAGCTACTACAGCGACTGAAATGACTGCAACACTTAACAAAGAGCTGCAGTTAGTTTCAGAGTGGGTGGTAAGGAATAAGTTAGTCCTAAATATTTCAAAAACTAAAAGCATTGTATTTGGGACAAATCATTCACTAAACCCTAAACCTCAGCTAAAATATTGTAATAAATAATTTGGAAATTGAGCAAGTTGAGGTGACTAAACTGATTGGAGTAACCCTGGATTGTAAACTGTCATGGTCAAAACATATTGATACAACAGTAGCTAAGATGGGGAGAAGTCTGTCCATAATAAAGCGCTGCTCTGCCTTCTTAACAGCACAATCAACAAGGCAGGTCCTACAGGCCCTAGTTTTGTCACACCTGGACTACTGTTCAGTAGTGTGGTCAGGTGCCACAAAGAGGGACGTAGGAAAATTGCAATTGTCTCAGAACAGGGCAGCACGGCTGGCCCTTGGATGTACACAGAGAGCTAATATTAATAATATGCATGTCAATCTCTCCTGGCTGAAAGAGGAGGAGAGATTGACTTCATCACTACTTGTTTTTGTAAGTGTTGACATGCTGAATGCACCGATCTGTCTAAACTACTGGCACACAGCTCAGACACACATCCATATCCCATTTTGGACCTTCACAGTCCCCAAGTCCAGAACAGACTATGGCAGGCACACAGTACTACATAGAGCCATGACTAGCTGGGGACTGTGAAGAGACAGTACAGACACACATACACATGATAAGACACGAAGTCTACCGACACATACACATGGATGTTGTATTGTAAATATTTTGATAGTGGAGTAGTGGCCTGAGGGAACACACTAATCTCTCTCTCAGTATAGTGACAAGTGCAGAGTGAGAATCTGTGACGGACTTTGTCAGTCTCTCTCTCTCTCAGTACAGTGACAAGTGCAGAGTGACAATCTGTGACGGTCTTTGGCAGTCTCTCTCTCTCTCAGTATAGTGGCCATTGTGACAGTCTGTGGTAGTCTGTTATGTGGACCTTTCTCTCTCCGTATAGTTTGTATAGTTTGTGGCACTCTGTAGTGCCGTGTAGCGGTCTGTGACAGACCCTGTGGCAGTGTTCTGCAGTCCCTGCGTTCCTGCAGAGGTCCCAGCTGTTTTCCTGTGTTAACACCTAGCAGAGGGGCCCTGCGTGCTCTCCTGGCCCCTACCTGCCTGCATGGCTGTCTGTCTGCCGACTTCCTGCCTGTCTGCCTGCCTGCAACTAGCTGCCTGTCTGCCTGCGACTAGCTGCCTGTCTGCCTGCTACTAGCTGCCTGTCTGCCTGCGACTAGCTGCCTGTCTGCCTGCTACTAGCTGCCTGTCTGCCTGCTACTAGCTGCCTGTCTGCCTGCCACTAGCTGACTGTCTGCCTACTACTAGCTGCCTGACTGCCTACTACTAGCTGCCTGTCTGCCTGCCACTAGCTGCCTGTCTGCCTGCTACTAGCTGCCTG
>NC_092099.1:19528680-19536180 GCF_045679555.1 Salvelinus alpinus | reverse complement strand
AGAAATTCTTGGGACAGTAAGGAGACCTGCGTCTTGTGACCGTAGCGTACGTTTAGGTATGTACGGCAGGACCAAATCAGAAAGAAAGGTAGGAGCAAGCCCATGTAATGCTTTGTAGGTTAGCAATAAAACCTTGAAATCAGCCCTTGCCTTAACAGGAAGCCAGTGTAGGGAGGCTAGCACTGGAGTAATATGATCAAACTTTGGGGTTCTAGTCAAGATTCTAGCAGCCGTATTTAGCACTAACTGAAGTTTATTTAGTGCTTTATCCGGGTAGCCGGAAAGTAGAGCATTGCAGTAGTCTAACCTAGAAGTGACAAAAGCATGGATTACTTTTCTGCCACATTTTTGGACTAATAGTTTCAGATTTTTGCAATGTTACGTAGATGGAAAAAAGCTGTCCTTGAAACAGTCTTGATATGTTCGTCAAAAGAGAGATCAGGGTCCAGAGTAACGCCAAGGTCCTTCACAGTTTTATTTGAGACGACTTTACAACCATCAAGATTAATTGTCAGATTCAACAGCAGATCTCTTTGTTTCTTGGGACCTAGAACAAGCATCTCTGTTTTGTCCGAGTTTAAATTTAAAAAATGTGCCGCCATCCACTTCCTTATGTCTTTGTTTATCACACTATATCACACTATATCACACTATATCACAATATATCACACTATATCACACTATATCACACTCTATCACAATATATCACACTATATCACACTATATCACACTATATCACACTATATCACACTATATCACACTATATCACACTATATCACTCTATATCACACTATATCACACTCTAACACACTATATCACACTATATCACACTATATCACACTATATCACACTCTATCACACTCTATCACACTCTGTCACACTATATCATACTATATCACACTATATCACTCTCTATCACACTATATCACACTATATCACACTATATCACACTATATCACACTATATCACACTATACCACACTCTAACACACTCTAACACACTCTATCACACTATATCACACTATATCACACTCTAACACACTATATCACACTATATCACACTATATCACACTCTATATCACACTCTACCACACTATATCACACTCTAACACACTATATCACACTATATCACACTATATCACACTCTAACACACTATATCACACTATATCACACTATATCACTCTCTATCACAATATATCACACTCTAACACACTATATCACACTCTAACACACTATATCACACTATATCACACTATATCACACTATATTACACTATATCACACTCTATCACAATATATCACACTATATCACACTCTATCACACTCTATTACAATATATCACACTCTATCACACTATATCACACTATATCACACTCTATCACAATATATCACACTCTAACACACTATATCACACTCTAACACACTATATCACACTATATCACACTATATCACACTATATTACACTATATCACACTCTATCACATTATATCACACTATATCACACTCTATCACACTCTATTACAATATATCACACTCTATCACACTATATCACACTATATCACACTCTATCACACTCTATCACACTCTATCACAATATATCACAATATATCACAATATATCACACTATATCACACTCTATCACACTATATCACACTGTAACACACTATATCACACTATATCACACTATATCACACTATATCACACTCTATCACACTATATCACACTATATCACACTCTAACACACTATCACACTCTAACACACTATATTACACTATATCACACTATTTCACACTATATCACACTCTAACACACTATATCACACTCTAACACACTATATCACACTTTAACACACTATATCACACTATATCACACTATATCACACTCTAACACACTATATTACACTATATCACACTATATCACACTCTAACACACTCTAACACACTATATTACACTATATCACACCCTAACACACTATATTACACTATATCACACTATATCACACTCTAACACACTATATTACACTCTAACACACTATATCACACTCTAACACACTATATCACACTACATCACACTATATCACACTATATCACACTCTAACACACTATATCACACTCTAACACACTATATCACACTATATCACACTATATCACACTATATCACACAATATCACACTCTAACACACTATATCACACTCTAACACACTATATCACACTCTAACACACTATATTACACTATATCACACTATATCACACTCTAACACACTCTAACACACTATATTACACTATATCACACCCTAACACACTATATTACACTATATCACACTATATCACACTCTAACACACTATATTACACTCTAACACACTATATCACACTCTAACACACTATATCACACTACATCACACTCTAACACACTATATTACACTCTATCACACTATATCACACTCTAACACACTATATCACACTCTAACACACTATATCACACTATATCACACTATATCACACTCTAACACACTATATCACACTATATCACACTATATCACACTCTAACACACTATATCACACTCTAACACACTATATCACACTCTATCACTCTCTATCACACTATATCACACTATATCACACTCTAACACACTCTATCACACTCTATCACTCTCTATCACACTATATCACACTCTAACACACTATATCACACTATATCACACTATATTACACTATATCACATTATATCACACTCTAACACACTATATCACACTATATCACACTATATCACACTATATCACACAATATCACACTCTAACACACTATATCACACTCTAACACACTATATCACACTTTAACACACTATATCACACTACATCACACTCTAACACACTATATTACACTCTATCACACTATATCACACTCTAACACACTCTAACACACTATATCACACTCTAACACACTATATCACACTATATCACACTATATCACACTATATCACACTATATCACACTATATCACACAATATCACACTCTAACACACTATATCACACTCTAACACACTATATCACACTCTAACACACTATATTACACTATATCACACTATATCACACTCTAACACACTATATCACACTCTAACACACTATATCACACTACATCACACTCTAACACACTATATTACACTCTATCACACTATATCACACTCTAACACACTATATCACACTCTAACACACTATATCACACTCTAACACACTATATTCCACTATATCACACTATATCACACTATATCACACTATATCACACTCTAACACACTATATCAGACTATATCACACTATATCACACTATATCACACTCTAACACACTATATTCCACTATATCACACTATATCACACTATATCACACTATATCACTCTCTATCACACTATATCACACTCTAACACACTATATCACACTATATCACACTATATCACACTATATCACACAATATCACACTCTAACACACTATATCACACTCTAACACACTATATCACACTCTAACACACTATATTACACTATATCACACCCTAACACACTATATTACACTATATCACACTATATCACACTCTAACACACTATATTACACTCTAACACACTATATCACACTCTAACACACTATATCACACTACATCACACTCTAACACACTATATTACACTCTATCACACTATATCACACTATCACACTATATCACACTCTAACACACTCTAACACACTATATTACACTATATCACACTCTAACACACTATATCACACTATATCACACTATATCACACTCTAACACACTATATCACACTCTAACACACTATATCACACTCTATCACTCTCTATCACACTATATCACACTATATCACACTCTAACACACTCTATCACACTCTATCACTCTCTATCACACTATATCACACTCTAACACACTATATCACACAATATCACACTATATCACACTCTAACACACTATATCACACTCTAACACACTATATCACACTCTATCACTCTCTATCACACTATATCACACTATATCACACTCTAACACACTCTATCACACTCTATCACTCTCTAACACACTATATCACACTCTAACACACTATATCACACTATATCACACTATATCACACTATATCACACTATATCACACTATATCACACTATATCACACTCTAACACACTATATCACACTCTAACACACTATATTACACTATATCACACTATATCACACTCTAACACACTCTAACACACTATATTACACTATATCACACCCTAACACACTATATTACACTATATCACACTATATCACACTCTAACACACTATATTACACTCTAACACACTATATCACACTCTAACACACTATATCACACTACATCACACTCTAACACACTATATTACACTCTATCACACTATATCACACTCTAACACACTATATCACACTCTAACACACTATATTCCACTATATCACACTATATCACACTATATCACACTATATCACACTCTAACACACTATATCAGACTATATCACACTATATCACACTATATCACACTATATCACACTCTAACACACTATATTACACTCTAACACACTATATCACACTCTAACACACTATATCACACTACATCACACTCTAACACACTATATTACACTCTATCACACTATATCACACTCTAACACACTATATCACACTCTAACACACTATATTCCACTATATCAGACTATATCACACTATATCACACTATATCACACTCTAACACACTATATCACACTATATCACACTATATCACACTCTAACACACTATATCACACTATATCACACTATATCACACTATATCACACTATATCACACAATATCACACTCTAACACACTATATCACACTCTAACACACTATATCACACTCTAACACACTATATTACACTATATCACACTATATCACACTCTAACACACTCTAACACACTATATTACACTATATCACACCCTAACACACTATATTACACTATATCACACTATATCACACTCTAACACACTATATTACACTCTAACACACTATATCACACTCTAACACACTATATCACACTACATCACACTCTAACACACTATATTACACTCTATCACACTATATCACACTCTAACACACTATATCACACTCTAACACACTATATCACACTATATCACACTATATCACACTCTAACACACTATATCACACTATATCACACTATATCACACTCTAACACACTATATCACACTCTAACACACTATATCACACTCTATCACTCTCTATCACACTATATCACACTATATCACACTCTAACACACTCTATCACACTCTATCACTCTCTATCACACTATATCACACTCTAACACACTATATCACACTATATCACACTATATTACACTATATCACATTATATCACACTCTAACACACTATATCACACTATATCACACTATATCACACTCTAACACACTCTATCACACTCTATCACTCTCTATCACACTATATCATACTATATCACACTATATCACACTATATCACACTATATCACACTCTAACACACTCTATCACACTCTATCACTCTCTATCACACTATATCACACTCTAACACACTATATCACACTATATCACACTATATTACACTATATCACATTATATCACACAATATTACACTATATCACATTATATCACACTCTAACACACTATATTCCACTATATCACACTATATCACACTATATCACACTCTAACACACTATATCAGACTATATCACACTATATCACACTATATCACACTCTAACACACTATATTCCACTATATCACACTATATCACACTATATCACACTATATCACTCTCTATCACACTATATCACACTCTAACACACTATATCACACTATATCACACTATATCACACTATATCACACAATATCACACTCTAACACACTATATCACACTCTAACACACTATATCACACTCTAACACACTATATTACACTATATCACACCCTAACACACTATATTACACTATATCACACTATATCACACTCTAACACACTATATTACACTCTAACACACTATATCACACTCTAACACACTATATCACACTACATCACACTCTAACACACTATATTACACTCTATCACACTATATCACACTATCACACTATATCACACTCTAACACACTCTAACACACTATATTACACTATATCACACTCTAACACACTATATCACACTATATCACACTATATCACACTCTAACACACTATATCACACTCTAACACACTATATCACACTCTATCACTCTCTATCACACTATATCACACTATATCACACTCTAACACACTCTATCACACTCTATCACTCTCTATCACACTATATCACACTCTAACACACTATATCACACAATATCACACTATATCACACTCTAACACACTATATCACACTCTAACACACTATATCACACTCTATCACTCTCTATCACACTATATCACACTATATCACACTCTAACACACTCTATCACACTCTATCACTCTCTAACACACTATATCACACTCTAACACACTATATCACACTATATCACACTATATCACACTATATCACACAATATCACACTCTAACACACTATATCACACTCTAACACACTATATCACACTTTAACACACTATATCACACTATATCACACTATATCACACTATATCACACTATATCACACTATATCACACTCTAACACACTATATCACACTCTAACACACTATATTACACTATATCAGACTATATCACACTATATCACACTATATCACACTCTAACACACTATATCACACTATATCACACTATATCACACTCTAACACACTATATCACACTATATCACACTATATCACACTATATCACACAATATCACACTCTAACACACTATATCACACTCTAACACACTATATCACACTCTAACACACTATATTACACTATATCACACTATATCACACTCTAACACACTCTAACACACTATATTACACTATATCACACCCTAACACACTATATTACACTATATCACACTATATCACACTCTAACACACTATATTACACTCTAACACACTATATCACACTCTAACACACTATATCACACTCTAACACACTATATCACACTATATCACACTATATCACACTCTAACACACTATATCACACTATATCACACTATATCACACTCTAACACACTATATCACACTCTAACACACTATATCACACTCTATCACTCTCTATCACACTATATCACACTATATCACACTCTAACACACTCTATCACACTCTATCACTCTCTATCACACTATATTACACTCTAACACACTATATCACACTATATCACACTATATTACACTATATCACATTATATCACACTCTAACACACTATATCACACTATATCACACTATATCACACTCTAACACACTCTATCACACTCTATCACTCTCTATCACACTATATCACACTATATCACACTATATCACACTAT
>NC_092099.1:19508680-19513680 GCF_045679555.1 Salvelinus alpinus | reverse complement strand
GTAGTTGATACTGGAACACATCACCTGTCCTGTAGTTGATACTGGAACACAACACCTGTCCTGTAGTTGATACTGGAACACATGGCCTGTCCTGTAGTTGATACTGGAACACATCACCTGTCCTGTAGTTGATACTGGAACACATAACCTGTCCTGTAGTTGATGCTGGAACACCTCACCTGTCCTGTAGTTGATACTGGAACACAGAGACACCGAACACATCACCTGTCCTGTAGTTGATACTGGAACACAACACCTGTCCTGTAGTTGATACTGGAACACATTACCTGTCCTGTAGTTGATACTGGAACACATCACCTGTCCTGTAGTTGATACTGGAACACATCACCTGTCCTGTAGTTGATACTGGAACACATCACCTGTCCTGTAGTTGATGCTGGAACACATCACATGTCCTGTAGTTGATGCTGGAACACATCACCTGTCCTGTAGTTGATACTGGAACACATCACCTGTCCTGTAGTTGATGCTGGAACACATCACCTGTCCTGTAGTTGATGCTGGAACACATCACCTGTCCTGTAGTTGATACTGGAACACATCACCTGTCCTGTAGTTGATACTGGAACACATCACCTGTCCTGTAGTTGATACTGGAACACCTCACCTGTCCTGTAGTTGATACTGGAACACATCACCTGTCCTGTAGTTGATACTGGAACACAGAGACACCGAACACATCACCTGTCCTGTAGTTGATCCTGGAACACACACCTGTCCTGTAGTTGATACTGGAACACATCACCTGTCCTGTAGTTGATACTGGAACACATCACCTGTCCTGTAGTTGATACTGGAACACATCACCTGTCCTGTAGTTGATGCTGGAACACATCCCATGTCCTGTAGTTGATGCTGGAACACATCACCTGTCCTGTAGTTGATACTGGAACACATCACCTGTCCTGTAGTTGATACTGGAACACATCACCTGTCCTGTAGTTGATACTGGAACACAACACCTGTCCTGTAGTTGATGCTGGAACACATCACCTGTCCTGTAGTTGATGCTGGAACACATCACCTGTCCTGTAGTTGATACTGGAACACATCACCTGTCCTGTAGTTGATACTGGAACACAACACCTGTCCTGTAGTTGATGCTGGAACACATCACCTGTCCTGTAGTTGATGCTGGAACACATCACCTGTCCTGTAGTTGATACTGGAACACATCACCTGTCCTGTAGTTGATACTGGAACACGACAGTAAAACATCACTGACGGTCTGTCTTGTACAGGACTAGAAAGCAATGGCACTAATGTTATTCTGATTGGAGACATACCATTGGAGGTCACTAGAACATTCCCCTGATTCAGTTACATTTCCTCGTATGACCTCAGACACACACTGACTCACTACACAGTGAAGTACAGGGAAGTCACATGGTGATAATTGATCATTGAACTTCGTGGCTCTATTGCATTTAGCTGTGGCTCTGAGCTCTGACTTTTTCGTGTATGTTGGAAAACATCCCGTGAGGCGTTTTCAATTTCTCCCCCCCCTCTGTTCTGGTCGCCACTGTTACTCTGTCAGTCATCGTTGTCAGTGACAGCACTGTGTGTGTCTGGTTTGCTGGGGCCCTTCTGTAATCTATTACCCAGCACAGGGCATCCATGGCTAGAGTCCCCTGTGGTCTCTCTAGCAACCCAGGGGATTGAGAGCTAGCTGGCCGGGGTTCTTCTGTAACTCAGCACATGGTCATCTCTGCGAGTGACAGCAGCGTGATTGGGCCTCTCTGGGCCGCGTGATTGGCTGGCTGGGCCTCCACGGGCCTCCTTCAGTAACCTAGGTTACATGGTTCACACAGACCAGACAGGGGCCTCCTCCAGTAACCTAGGTTACATGGTTCACACAGACCAGACAGGGTGCTCCTCCAGTAACCTAGGTTACATGGTTCACACAGACCAGAGAGGGTGCTCCTCCAGTAACCTAGGTTACATGGTTCACACAGACCAGACAGGGTGCTCCTCCAGTAACCTAGGTTACATGGTTCACACAGACCAGACAGGGTGCTCCTCCAGTAACCTAGGTTACATGGTTCACACAGACCAGACAGGGTGCTCCTGAATTAGAGACAGGATGAGACTTCAGTTCACCAACATCCTCAGATATCCCCCAGCAGAACAGACCTACAGGCTGGCCTCTGGCTCTACCAAAGCTGTTCCCTCAGCTGCCCAGCACCCTACAGCCGCCCAGCCCGCCCGGAGATACCCAGCTGTGGAGACCTGGAGGACAGACAACTAGATCCACCTCTTACTGCCAACATCTTTATCTGGAGAGAGAGAGGAAGGGAGGGAGAGAGAGATAGACGGGGACAGAGAGATAGAGAGAGGTTATTGTTGTTACTGTAGTCCTGTTGACAATTTTGATTCTCATTTTTTATTTTATTATTATTATAATTTTTTTTAAATATTGTAAATATCCAAAATAAGCTTTGGCAATATGTACATCGTTACGTCATGCCAATAAAGTGAATTGAATTGAATTGAGAGGGGGAGAGAGAGGGGGAGAGAGAGAGTGAGAGAGAGAGAGAGAGAGAGAGAGAGAGAGAGAGAGAGAGAGAGAGAGAGAGAGAGAGTGAGAGAGAGAGAGAGAGACAGAGAGGGAGAGAGAGAGAGAGAGAGAGAGAGGTAAAGCCAGAGGGAGGGAAGGAGAGAGAGAGAGAAAATGGTGCTGGGCTGGCCCGAGAGGAAGACTAATGTCCTGTGCAGAGCTGTGAATGTTCCCGCTGGTGCCTTCAGCTTCCACAGAAACACACTCGGGCAGAATGCCAATGAAGGGAGTAGGAACAGGGGAGTAGCTGTATCCATTCGTTCTGGTGTGTGACAGGTTAGCCAACCCAATGTGATCTAGCCAGGGGTCCCACAGTGGGTGTCTCTCCTCACTGGTTACAGAGCAGAGATAGACGTGTTCATTATCAGAATCCATTTCCAGACCCATCTCTCTCTCTCTCCTGTCTCCCTCCTCTCCCATCTCTCTCCTGTCTCCCTCCTCTCCCATCTCTCTCCTGTCTCCCTCCTCTCCCATCTCTCTCCTGTCTCCCTCCTCTCCCATCTCTCTCCCATCTCTCTCCTCTGCCATCTCTCTCCTGTCTCCCATCTCTCTCCCATCTCTCTCCTGTCTTCCTCCTCTCCCATCTCTCTCCCATCTCTCTCCTCTGCCATCTCTCTCCTGTCTCCCATCTCTCTCCCATCTCTCTCCTGTCTTCCTCCTCTCCCATCTCTCTCCTGTCTTCCTCCTCTCCCATCTCTCTCCTGTCTTCCTCCTCTCCCATCTCTCTCCCATCTCTCTCCTGTCCTCCTCCTCTCCCATCTCTCTCCTGTCTCCCATCTCTCTCCCATCTCTCTCCTCTCCCATCTCTCTCCCATCTTTCTCCTCTCCCATCTCTCTCCTCTCCCATCTCTCTCCTGTCTTCCTCCTCTCCCATCTCTCTCCTGTCTTCCTCCTCTCCCATCTCTCTCCCATCTCTCTCCTCTGCCATCTCTCTCCTGTCTCCCATCTCTCTCCCATCTCTCTCCTGTCTTCCTCCTCTCCCATCTCTCTCTTGTCTTCCTCCTCTCCCATCTCTCTCCTCTCTCCCATCTCTCTCTTGTCTTCCTCCTCTCCCATCTCTCTCATCTCTCCCATCTCTCTCCTGTCTCCCTCCTCTGCCATCTCTCTCCTGTCTCCCATCTCTCTCCCATCTCTCTCCTGTCTCCCATCTCTCTCCCATCTCTCTCTTGTCTTCCTCCTCTCCCATCTCTCTCCTGTCTCCCATCTCCTCCCTCTCACAGCCAGACCATCCACATGTGCCTCATGTTTGACTGTTCTTTGAAAAGAGGTTGTACAATAGTCATGCGCTGCAATAATAACAGCTGCTTTTGTGATTCAGTCCACAGTTTTGTGAGTCATTTAGTGTCAGTTACCTTACCCCAACCGGTCAGTCATTTTGTGTCAACCGGTCAGTCATTTTGTGTCAACTAGTCAGTCATTTAGTGTCAACTGGGCAGTCATTTAGTGTCAACTGGGCAGTCATTTTGTGTCAACTGGGCAGTCATTTTGTGTCAACCGGTCAGTCATTTTGTGTCAACCGGTCAGTCATTTAGTGTCAACTGGGCAGTCATTTTGTGTCAACTGGTCAGTCATTTTGTGTAAACTGGGCAGTCATTTTGTGTAAACCGGTCAGTCATTTTGTGTCAACTGGTCAGTCATTTTGTGTCAACTGGGCAGTCATTTTGTGTCAACTGGACAGTCATTTAGTGTCAACTAGTCAGTCATTTTGTGTCAACTGGGCAGTCATTTTGTGTCAACCGGTCAGTCATTTAGTGTCAACTAGTCAGTCATTTTGTGTCAACCGGTCAGTCATTTTGTGTCAACCGGTCAGTCATTTTGTGTCAACTGGACAGTCATTTAGTGTCAACTAGTCAGTCATTTTGTGTCAACCGGTCAGTCATTTTGTGTCAACCGGTCAGTCATTTTGTGTCAACTGGTCAGTCATTTTGTGTCAACTGGACAGTCATTTTGTGTCAACTAGTCAGTCATTTTGTGTCAACTAGTCAGTCATTTTGTGTCAACTAGTCAGTCATTTTGTGTAAACTGGTCAGTCATTTTGTGTCAACTGGTCAGTCATTTTTGTGTCAACCGGTCAGTCATTTGTGTCAACTGGACAGTCATTTTGTGTCAACTAGTCAGTCATTTTGTGTCAACTAGTCAGTCATTTTGTGTCAACTGGTCAGTCATTTTGTGTCAACCGGTCAGTCATTTTGTGTCAACTGGTCAGTCATTTTGTGTCAACTGGACAGTCATTTTGTGTCAACTAGTCAGTCATTTTGTGTCAACTAGTCAGTCATTTTGTGTAAACTGGTCAGTCATTTTGTGTAAACTGGTCAGTCATTTTGTGTAAACTGGTCAGTCATTTTGTGTCAACTGGTCAGTCATTTTGTGTCAACTGGGCAGTCATTTTGTGTCAACTGGTCAGTCATTTTGTGTCAACTGG
>NC_092099.1:19481180-19506180 GCF_045679555.1 Salvelinus alpinus | reverse complement strand
TAGGAATCATTCTGTTCCAGTCTGATACTCCAGTCTGTTAGTAGGAATCTCTCTGTTCCAGTCTGATACCCCAGTCAGTTAGTAGGAATCATTCTGTTCCAGTAGGGAAGGAAAGTAGGGAAGGAAAGTAAGGAAGGAAATGTAATAAGTGCTGACTATGACATACGAAGGAATAATGCCTCTCAGCTATTCCCCATAATCCTCTACATGAACTGTAATATGCCTCTGGCCTGCCCCGGATTCTCCCTCTTTCTTCCCCCCCCGCTCTTTCCCTCTCTTTCCCTCTCCTCCCCCTCTTTCCCTCTCTTCCCCCTCCCCCTCTTCCCTCTCTTCCCCCTCTCCCCTCTCCTCCCCTCTTCTCTCTCCCCTCTCTTCCCCTCTCCTCCCCTCTCACCTCTCTTCGCCTCTCCCCTCTCTTCCCCTCTTCCCTCTCTTCCCCCTCTCCCCTCTCCTCCCCTCTCACCTCTCTTCGCCTCTCCCCTCTCTTCCCCTCTCCCCTCTCCCCTCTCTTCCCCTCTCCCCTCTCTTTCCTCTCCTCCCACTCTTCCCTGACGATTAGGGCTGAAAAATGTTCTTGCAGCTATCCTCCTGGGACTCCCTCTCTGCCTGTGATTACTACATTACCCAGAGGCCTTAGGGTAATCACTCACTGTCCAATAGGACCACAGGCCTCTCAGGCTTCTACACTGAGCATACCTGGATGGAGCTGTTGTTACTGTGTAGTAGTGTTCCTGGTCTCAGTTCTTCTTCTGTTGTTACTGTGTAGTAGTGTTCCTGGTCTCAGTTCTTCTTCTGTTGTTACTGTGTAGTAGTGGTCCTGGTCTCAGTTCTTCTTCTGTTGTTACTGTGTAGTAGTGTTCCTGGTCTCAGTTCTTCTTCTGTTGTTACTGTGTAGTAGTGGTCCTGGTCTCAGTTCTTCTTCTGTTGTTACTGTGTAGTAGTGTTCCTGGTCTCAGTTCTTCTTCTGTTGTATCTGTGTAGTAGTGTTCCTGGTCTCAGTTCTTCTTCTGTTGTATCTGTGTAGTAGTGGTCCTGGTCTCAGTTCTTCTTCTGTTGTTACTGTGTAGTAGTGGTCCTGGTCTCAGTTCTTCTTCTGTTGTTACTGTGTAGTAGTGGTCCTGGTCTCAGTTCTTCTTCTGTTGTTACTGTGTAGTAGTGTTCCTGGTCTCAGTTCTTCTTCTGTTGTTACTGTGTAGTAGTGGTCCTGGTCTCAGTTCTTCTTCTGTTGTTACTGTGTAGTAGTGTTCCTGGTCTCAGTTCGTCTTCTGTTGTTACTGTGTAGTAGTGGTCCTGGTCTCAGTTCTTCTTCTGTTGTTACTGTGTAGTAGTGTTCCTGGTCTCAGTTCGTCTTCTGTTGTATCTGTGTAGCTGTGGATCCTGTCTTTTACAGTTTGTGTAACAAGGTGGAAACTTTCCGGAAGCTATTTTTGTGGCCTCTGAAGGCTTACCGAGGGCTCTATTTTGGAGATATTTAAAACCAACCAAAGCTGGTCGTAGAGGTGATGGGTTTGGTTATGGCTTTGATGTAGGCTACTGGAGTTTTCCTTATCCTGGCCATGCCAAGTGGCCAAGTAGCCAATCCAGAAAGGTTTCTAAATGGTCTACTCCTGAGGTTTTTGCATAATTCACACAGGCCTATCTGCAGTCCATACTCCATGCTAGGAACACAAGCATTTCGCTACACCCACAATAACATTTGCTAAATATATGTGTGTGTGACCAATAACATTTGTATCCATCCCCATTTCCAAAGAGCTGCCTCTTGTCCTGTTACCAAAGACATGCTCCTCCAAACGTATTCAATTAATCAATCAATCAAATATATTTATAAAGCCCTTCTTACATCAGCTGATGTCACAAAGTGCTGTACAGAAACCCAGCCTAAAACCTCCAAACAGCAACCAATGCAGGTGTAGAAGCACGGTGGCTAGGAAAAACTCCCTAGAAAGGCCAGAACCTAGGAAGAAACCTAGAGAGGAACCAGGCTACGAGGGGTGGCCAGTCCTCTTCTGGCTGTGCCGGGTGGAGATTAAAAGAGTACATGGCCATTTAAGGCCAGACTGTTCTTCAAGATGTTCAAACATTGATAGATGACCAGCAGGGTCAAATACTAATCAGTGGTTGTAGAGGGTGCAACAGGTCAGTACATCAGGAGTAAATGTCAGTTGGCTTTGTCATAGCCGAGCATTGAGAGGTCGAGACAGCAGGTGCGGTAGAGAGAGAGAGAGAGTCGAAAACAGGTTTTCACGTCCAGTGAACAGGTCAGGGTTCCCTAGCCGAAGAACAGTTGAAACTGGAGCAGCAGCACGACCAGGTGGACTGGGGACAGCCAGGAGTCACTAGGTCAGGTAGTCCTGAAGCATGGTCCTAGGGCTCAGGTCCTCCTGGAGGGAGAGAGGGAGAAAGAGAGAATTAGAGGGAGCATACTTAAATTCACACAGGACACTAGATAAGACAGGAGAAATACACCAGATATAACAGGAGAAATACATCAGATATAACAGGAGAAATACACCAGATATAACAGGAGAAATACACCAGATATAACAGGGAGAAATACACCAGATATAACAGGGAGAAATACACCAGATATAACAGGAGAAATACCCCAGATATAACAGGGAGAAATACACCAGATATAACAGGAGAAATACACCAGATATAACAGGAGAAATACCCCAGATATAACAGGAGAGATACACCAGATATAACAGGAGAGATACACCAGATATAACAGGGAGAAATACACCAGATATAACAGGAGAAATACACCAGATATAACAGGGAGAAATACACCAGATATAACAGGAGAAATACACCAGATATAACAGGAGAAATACACCAGATATAACAGGAGAAATACACCAGATATAACAGGGAGAAATACACCAGATATAACAGGAGAAATACACCAGATATAACAGGGAGAAATACACCAGATATAACAGGAGAAATACACCAGATACAACAGGGAGAAATACACCAGATATAACAGGGAGAAATACACCAGCTATAACAGGGATAAATACACCAGATATAACAGGAGAAATACACCAGATATAACAGGGAGAAATACACCAGATATAACAGGAGAAATACACCAGATATAACAGGGAGAAATACACCAGATATAACAGGAGAAATACACCAGATATAACAGGAGAAATACACCAGATATAACAGGAGAAATACACCAGATATAACAGGGAGAAATACACCAGATATAACAGGGAGAAATACACCAGATATAACAGGGAGAAATACACCAGATATAACAGGAGAAATACACCAGATATAACAGGAGAAATACACCAGATACAACAGGGAGAAATACACCAGATATAACAGGGAGAAATACACCAGATATAACAGGAGAAATACACCAGATATAACAGGAGAAATACACCAGATATAACAGGAGAAATACACCAGATATAACAGGGAGAAATACACCAGATATAACAGGAGAAATACACCAGATATAACAGGGAGAAATACACCAGATATAACAGGGAGAAATACACCAGATATAACAGGGATAAATACACCAGATATAACAGGGAGAAATACACCAGATATAACAGGAGAAATACACCAGATATAACAGGAGAAATACACCAGATATAACAGGAGAAATACACCAGATATAACAGGGAGAAATACACCAGATATAACAGGGAGAAATACACCAGATATAACAGGAGAAATACACCAGATATAACAGGAGAAATACACCAGATATAACAGGAGAAATACACCAGATATAACAGGGAGAAATACACCAGATATAACAGGAGAAATACACCAGATATAACAGGGAGAAATACACCAGATATAACAGGGAGAAATACACCAGATATAACAGGAGAAATACACCAGATATAACAGGGAGAAATACACCAGATATAACAGGAGAAATACACCAGATATAACAGGGAGAAATACACCAGATATAACAGGAGAAATACACCAGATACAACAGGGAGAAATACACCAGATATAACAGGGAGAAATACACCAGCTATAACAGGGATAAATACACCAGATATAACAGGAGAAATACACCAGATATAACAGGGAGAAATACACCAGATATAACAGGAGAAATACACCAGATATAACAGGGAGAAATACACCAGATATAACAGGAGAAATACACCAGATATAACAGGAGAAATACACCAGATATAACAGGGAGAAATACACCAGATATAACAGGGAGAAATACACCAGATATAACAGGAGAAATACACCAGATATAACAGGAGAAATACACCAGATATAACAGGGAGAAATACACCAGATATAACAGGGAGAAATACACCAGATATAACAGGAGAAATACACCAGATATAACAGGAGAAATACACCAGATATAACAGGAGAAATACACCAGATATAACAGGAGAAATACACCAGATATAACAGGGAGAAATACACCAGATATAACAGGGAGAAATACACCAGATATAACAGGAGAAATACACCAGATATAACAGAAGAAATACACCAGATATAACAGGAGAAATACACCAGATATAACAGGGAGAAATACACCAGATATAACAGGGAGAAATACACCAGATATAACAGGGAGAAATACACCAGATATAACAGGGAGAAATACACCAGATATAACAGGGAGAAATACACCAGATATAACAGGAGAAATACATCAGATATAACAGGAGAAATACACCAGATATAACAGGAGAAATACACCAGATATAACAGGGAGAAATACACCAGATATAACAGGAGAAATACACCAGATATAACAGGGAGAAATACACCAGATATAACAGGAGAAATACACCAGATATAACAGGAGAAATACACCAGATATAACAGGGAGAAATACACCAGATATAACAGGGAGAAATACACCAGATATAACAGGGAGAAATACACCAGATATAACAGGAGAAATACACCAGATATAACAGGAGAAATACACCAGATATAACAGGAGAAATACACCAGATATAACAGGAGAAATACACCAGATATAACAGGGAGAAATACACCAGATATAACAGGAGAAATACACCAGATATAACAGGGAGAAATACACCAGATATAACAGGAGAAATACACCAGATATAACAGGAGAAATACACCAGATATAACAGGGAGAAATACACCAGATATAACAGGGAGAAATACACCAGATATAACAGGGAGAAATACACCAGATATAACAGGAGAAATACACCAGATATAACAGGAGAAATACACCAGATATAACAGGAGAAATACACCAGATATAACAGGGAGAAATACACCAGATATAACAGGAGAAATACACCAGATATAACAGGAGAAATACACCAGATATAACAGGGAGAAATACACCAGATATAACAGGAGAGATACACCAGATATAACAGGAGAAATACACCAGATATAACAGGAGAAATACACCAGATATAACAGGAGAAATACACCAGATATAACAGGGAGAAATACACCAGATATAACAGGAGAAATACACCAGATATAACAGGGAGAAATACACCAGATATAACAGGGAGAAATACACCAGATATAACAGGAGAAATACACCAGATATAACAGGAGAGATACACCAGATATAACAGGGAGAAATACACCAGATATAACAGGAGAAATACACCAGATATAACAGGGAGAAATACACCAGATATAACAGGGAGAAATACACCAGATATAACAGGAGAAATACACCAGATATAACAGGAGAGATACACCAGATATAACAGGGAGAAATACACCAGATATAACAGGAGAAATACACCAGATATAACAGGGAGAAATACACCAGATATAACAGGGAGAAATACACCAGATATAACAGGAGAGATACACCAGATATAACAGGGAGAAATACACCAGATATAACAGGAGAAATACACCAGATATAACAGGGAGAAATACACCAGATATAACAGGGAGAAATACACCAGATATAACAGGAGAGATACACCAGATATAACAGGGAGAAATACACCAGATATAACAGGGAGAAATACACCAGATATAACAGGGAGAAATACACCAGATATAACAGGGAGAAATACACCAGATATAACAGGAGAGATACACCAGATATAACAGGGAGAAATACACCAGATATAACAGGAGAAATACACCAGATATAACAGGGAGAAATACACCAGATATAACAGGAGAAATACACCAGATATAACAGGGAGAAATACACCAGATATAACAGGGAGAAATACACCAGATATAACAGGAGAAATACACCAGATATAACAGGAGAAATACACCAGATATAACAGGAGAAATACACCAGATATAACAGGAGAAATAGACCAGATATAACAGGAGAAATACACCAGATATAACAGGAGAAATACACCAGATATAACAGGGAGAAATACACCAGATATAACAGGGAGAAATACACCAGATATAACAGGGATAAATACACCAGATATAACAGGAGAAATACACCAGATATAACAGGAGAAATACACCAGATATAACAGGGAGAAATACACCAGATATAACAGGAGAAATACACCAGATATAACAGGAGAAATACACCAGATATAACAGGGAGAAATACACCAGATATAACAGGAGAAATACACCAGATATAACAGGAGAAATACACCAGATATAACAGGGAGAAATACACCAGATATAACAGAGAAATACACCAGATATAACAGGAGAAATACACCAGATATAACAGGGATAAATACACCAGATATAACAGGAGAAATACACCAGATATAACAGGAGAAATACACCAGATATAACAGGAGAAATACACCAGATATAACAGGAGAAATACACCAGATATAACAGGGAGAAATACACCAGATATAACAGGGAGAAATACACCAGATATAACAGGAGAAATACATCAGATATAACAGGAGAAATACACCAGATATAACAGGGAGAAATACACCAGATATAACAGGGAGAAATACACCAGATATAACAGGAGAAATACACCAGATATAACAGGGAGAAATACACCAGATATAACAGGAGAAATACATCAGATATAACAGGAGAAATACACCAGATATAACAGGGATAAATACACCAGATATAACAGGGAGAAATACACCAGATATAACAGGAGAAATACACCAGATATAACAGGAGAAATACACCAGATATAACAGGGAGAAATACACCAGATATAACAGGAGAAATACACCAGATATAACAGGAGAAATACACCAGATATAACAGGGAGAAATACACCAGATATAACAGGGAGAAATACACCAGATATAACAGGAGAAATACACCAGATATAACAGGGAGAAATACACCAGATATAACAGGAGAAATACACCAGATATAACAGGAGAAATACACCAGATATAACAGGGAGAAATACACCAGATATAACAGGGAGAAATACACCAGATATAACAGGAGAAATACACCAGATATAACAGGGAGAAATACACCAGATATAACAGGAGAAATACACCAGATATAACAGGGAGAAATACACCAGATATAACAGGGAGAAATACACCAGATATAACAGGAGAAATACACCAGATATAACAGGAGAAATACACCAGATATAACAGGAGAAATACACCAGATACAACAGGGAGAAATACACCAGATATAACAGGAGAAATACACCAGATATAACAGGGATAAATACACCAGATATAACAGGAGAAATACACCAGATATAACAGGAGAAATACACCAGATATAACAGGAGAAATAGACCAGATATAACAGGGAGAAATACACCAGATATAACAGGAGAAATACACCAGATATAACAGGGAGAAATACACCAGATATAACAGGGAGAAATACACCAGATATAACAGGAGAAATACACCAGATATAACAGGAGAAATACACCAGATACAACAGGGAGAAATACACCAGATATAACAGGAGAAATACACCAGATATAACAGGGATAAATACACCAGATATAACAGGAGAAATACACCAGATATAACAGGAGAAATACACCAGATACAACAGGGAGAAATACACCAGATATAACAGGAGAAATACACCAGATATAACAGGGATAAATACACCAGATATAACAGGGAGAAATACACCAGATATAACAGGAGAAATACACCAGATATAACAGGAGAAATACACCAGATACAACAGGGAGAAATACACCAGATATAACAGGAGAAATACACCAGATATAACAGGAGAAATACACCAGATATAACAGGAGAAATACACCAGATACAACAGGGAGAAATACACCAGATATAACAGGAGAAATACACCAGATACAACAGGGAGAAATACACCAGATATAACAGGAGAAATACACCAGATATAACAGGAGAAATACACCAGATACAACAGGGAGAAATACACCAGATATAACAGGAGAAATACACCAGATACAACAGGGAGAAATACACCAGATATAACAGGAGAAATACACCAGATATAACAGGAGAAATACACCAGATATAACAGGAGAAATACACCAGATATAACAGGAGAAATACACCAGATACAACAGGGAGAAATACACCAGATATAACAGGAGAAATACACCAGATATAACAGGAGAAATACACCAGATACAACAGGGAGAAATACACCAGATATAACAGGAGAAATACACCAGATATAACAGGGATAAATACACCAGATATAACAGGGAGAAATACACCAGATATAACAGGAGAAATACACCAGATATAACAGGAGAAATAGACCAGATATAACAGGAGAAATACACCAGATATAACAGGGAGAAATACACCAGATATAACAGGAGAAATACACCAGATATAACAGGGAGAAATACACCAGATATAACAGGGAGAAATACACCAGATATAACAGGAGAAATACACCAGATATAACAGGAGAAATACACCAGATATAACAGGGAGAAATACACCAGATATAACAGGGATAAATACACCAGATATAACAGGAGAAATACACCAGATATAACAGGAGAAATACACCAGATATAACAGGAGAAATACACCAGATATAACAGGAGAAATACACCAGTTATAACAGGGAGAAATACACCAGATATAACAGGAGAAATACACCAGATATAACAGGAGAAATACACCAGATATAACAGGGAGAAATACACCAGATATAACAGGGAGAAATACACCAGATATAACAGGAGAAATACACCAGATATAACAGGAGAAATACACCAGATATAACAGGGAGAAATACACCAGATATAACAGGGAGAAATAAACCAGATATAACAGGAGAAATACACCAGATATAACAGGAGAAATACACCAGATATAACAGGAGAAATACACCAGATATAACAGGGAGAAATACACCAGATATAACAGGAGAAATACACCAGATATAACAGGAGAAATACACCAGATATAACAGGGAGAAATACACCAGATATAACAGGAGAAATACACCAGATATAACAGGGAGAAATACACCAGATATAACAGGGATAAATACACCAGATATAACAGGGAGAAATACACCAGATATAACAGGAGAAATACACCAGATATAACAGGGAGAAATACACCAGATATAACAGGAGAAATACACCAGATATAACAGGGAGAAATACAGCAGATATAACAGGGAGAAATACACCAGATATAACAGGGAGAAATACACCAGATACAACAGGGAGAAATACACCAGATATAACAGGGAGAAATACACCAGATATAACAGGAGAGATACACCAGATATAACAGGAGAAATACACCAGATATAACAGGGAGAAATACACCAGATATAACAGGAGAAATACACCAGATATAACAGGAGAAATACACCAGATATAACAGGGAGAAATACACCAGATATAACAGGAGAAATACACCAGATATAACAGGGAGAAATACACCAGATATAACAGGAGAAATACACCAGATATAACAGGAGAAATACACCAGATATAACAGGGAGAAATACACCAGATACAACAGGAGAAATACACCAGATATAACAGGAGAAATACACCAGATATAACAGGGAGAAATACACCAGATATAACAGGGAGAAATACACCAGATATAACAGGAGAAATACACCAGATATAACAGGGAGAAATACACCAGATATAACAGGAGAAATACACCAGATATAACAGGGAGAAATACACCAGATATAACAGGAGAAATACACCAGATATAACAGGGAGAAATACACCAGATATAACAGGAGAAATACACCAGATATAACAGGGAGAAATACACCAGATATAACAGGAGAAATACACCAGATATAACAGGAGAAATACACCAGATATAACAGGAGAAATACACCAGATATAACAGGAGAAATACACCAGATATAACAGGAGAAATACACCAGATATAACAGGAGAAATACACCAGATATAACAGGGAGAAATACACCAGATATAACAGGGAGAAATACACCAGATATAACAGGAGAAATACACCAGATATAACAGGAGAAATACACCAGATATAACAGGAGAAATACACCAGATATAACAGGAGAAATACACCAGATATAACAGGAGAAATACACCAGATATAACAGGGATAAATACACCAGATATAACAGGAGAAATACACCAGATATAACAGGAGAAATACACCAGATATAACAGGAGAAATACACCAGATATAACAGGAGAAATACACCAGATATAACAGGAGAAATACACCAGATATAACAGGAGAAATACACCAGATATAACAGGAGAAATACACCAGATATAACAGGAGAAATACACCAGATACAACAGGGAGAAATACACCAGATATAACAGGAGAAATACACCAGATATAACAGGAGAAATACACCAGATATAACAGGAGAAATACACCAGATATAACAGGGAGAAATACACCAGATATAACAGGAGAAATACACCAGATATAACAGGAGAAATACACCAGATATAACAGGGAGAAATACACCAGATATAACAGGGAGAAATACACCAGATATAACAGGAGAAATACACCAGATATAACAGGGAGAAATACACCAGATATAACAGGGAGAAATACACCAGATATAACAGGAGAAATACACCAGATATAACAGGAGAAATACACCAGATATAACAGGGAGAAATACACCAGATATAACAGGAGAAATACACCAGATATAACAGGGAGAAATACACCAGATATAACAGGGAGAAATACACCAGATATAACAGGAGAAATACACCAGATATAACAGGAGAAATACACCAGATATAACAGGAGAAATACACCAGATATAACAGGGAGAAATACACCAGATATAACAGGAGAAATACACCAGATATAACAGGAGAAATACACCAGATATAACAGAAGAAATACACCAGATATAACAGGAGAAATACACCAGATATAACAGGAGAAATACACCAGATATAACAGGGAGAAATACACCAGATATAACAGGAGAAATACACCAGATATAACAGGAGAAATACACCAGATATAACAGGGAGAAATACACCAGATATAACAGGAGAAATACACCAGATATAACAGGGAGAAATACACCAGATATAACAGGGAGAAATACACCAGATATAACAGGGAGAAATACACCAGATATAACAGGAGAAATACACCAGATATAACAGGGAGAAATACACCAGATATAACAGGGAGAAATACACCAGATATAACAGGGAGAAATACACCAGATATAACAGGAGAGATACACCAGATATAACAGGGAGAAATACACCAGATATAACAGGAGAAATACACCAGATATAACAGGAGAAATACACCAGATATAACAGGGAGAAATACACCAGATATAACAGGGAGAAATACACCAGATATAACAGGAGAAATACACCAGATATAACAGGAGAAATACACCAGATATAACAGGAGAAATACACCAGATATAACAGGGAGAAATACACCAGATATAACAGGAGAAATACACCAGATATAACAGGAGAAATACACCAGATATAACAGGGAGAAATACACCAGATATAACAGGAGAAATACACCAGATATAACAGGGAGAAATACACCAGATATAACAGGGATAAATACACCAGATATAACAGGGAGAAATACACCAGATATAACAGGAGAAATACACCAGATATAACAGGGAGAAATACACCAGATATAACAGGAGAAATACACCAGATATAACAGGGAGAAATACAGCAGATATAACAGGGAGAAATACACCAGATATAACAGGGAGAAATACACCAGATACAACAGGGAGAAATACACCAGATATAACAGGGAGAAATACACCAGATATAACAGGAGAGATACACCAGATATAACAGGAGAAATACACCAGATATAACAGGGAGAAATACACCAGATATAACAGGAGAAATACACCAGATATAACAGGAGAAATACACCAGATATAACAGGGAGAAATACACCAGATATAACAGGAGAAATACACCAGATATAACAGAAGAAATACACCAGATATAACAGGAGAAATACACCAGATATAACAGGAGAAATACACCAGATATAACAGGGAGAAATACACCAGATATAACAGGAGAAATACACCAGATATAACAGGAGAAATACACCAGATATAACAGGGAGAAATACACCAGATATAACAGGAGAAATACACCAGATATAACAGGGAGAAATACACCAGATACAACAGGGAGAAATACACCAGATATAACAGGGAGAAATACACCAGATATAACAGGAGAGATACACCAGATATAACAGGAGAAATACACCAGATATAACAGGGAGAAATACACCAGATATAACAGGAGAAATACACCAGATATAACAGGAGAAATACACCAGATATAACAGGGAGAAATACACCAGATATAACAGGAGAAATACACCAGATATAACAGGGAGAAATACACCAGATATAACAGGAGAAATACACCAGATATAACAGGGAGAAATACACCAGATATAACAGGAGAAATACACCAGATATAACAGGGAGAAATACACCAGATACAACAGGGAGAAATACACCAGATATAACAGGGAGAAATACACCAGATATAACAGGAGAGATACACCAGATATAACAGGAGAAATACACCAGATATAACAGGGAGAAATACACCAGATATAACAGGAGAAATACACCAGATATAACAGGAGAAATACACCAGATATAACAGGGAGAAATACACCAGATATAACAGGAGAAATACACCAGATATAACAGGGAGAAATACACCAGATATAACAGGAGAAATACACCAGATATAACAGGAGAAATACACCAGATATAACAGGGAGAAATACACCAGATACAACAGGAGAAATACACCAGATATAACAGGAGAAATACACCAGATATAACAGGGAGAAATACACCAGATATAACAGGGAGAAATACACCAGATATAACAGGAGAAATACACCAGATATAACAGGGAGAAATACACCAGATATAACAGGAGAAATACACCAGATATAACAGGGAGAAATACACCAGATATAACAGGAGAAATACACCAGATATAACAGGGAGAAATACACCAGATATAACAGGAGAAATACACCAGATATAACAGGGAGAAATACACCAGATATAACAGGAGAAATACACCAGATATAACAGGAGAAATACACCAGATATAACAGGAGAAATACACCAGATATAACAGGAGAAATACACCAGATATAACAGGAGAAATACACCAGATATAACAGGAGAAATACACCAGATATAACAGGGAGAAATACACCAGATATAACAGGGAGAAATACACCAGATATAACAGGAGAAATACACCAGATATAACAGGAGAAATACACCAGATATAACAGGAGAAATACACCAGATATAACAGGAGAAATACACCAGATATAACAGGAGAAATACACCAGATATAACAGGGATAAATACACCAGATATAACAGGAGAAATACACCAGATATAACAGGAGAAATACACCAGATATAACAGGAGAAATACACCAGATATAACAGGAGAAATACACCAGATATAACAGGAGAAATACACCAGATATAACAGGAGAAATACACCAGATATAACAGGAGAAATACACCAGATATAACAGGAGAAATACACCAGATACAACAGGGAGAAATACACCAGATATAACAGGAGAAATACACCAGATATAACAGGAGAAATACACCAGATATAACAGGAGAAATACACCAGATATAACAGGGAGAAATACACCAGATATAACAGGAGAAATACACCAGATATAACAGGAGAAATACACCAGATATAACAGGGAGAAATACACCAGATATAACAGGGAGAAATACACCAGATATAACAGGAGAAATACACCAGATATAACAGGGAGAAATACACCAGATATAACAGGGAGAAATACACCAGATATAACAGGAGAAATACACCAGATATAACAGGAGAAATACACCAGATATAACAGGGAGAAATACACCAGATATAACAGGAGAAATACACCAGATATAACAGGGAGAAATACACCAGATATAACAGGGAGAAATACACCAGATATAACAGGAGAAATACACCAGATATAACAGGAGAAATACACCAGATATAACAGGAGAAATACACCAGATATAACAGGGAGAAATACACCAGATATAACAGGAGAAATACACCAGATATAACAGGAGAAATACACCAGATATAACAGAAGAAATACACCAGATATAACAGGAGAAATACACCAGATATAACAGGAGAAATACACCAGATATAACAGGGAGAAATACACCAGATATAACAGGAGAAATACACCAGATATAACAGGAGAAATACACCAGATATAACAGGGAGAAATACACCAGATATAACAGGAGAAATACACCAGATATAACAGGGAGAAATACACCAGATATAACAGGGAGAAATACACCAGATATAACAGGGAGAAATACACCAGATATAACAGGAGAAATACACCAGATATAACAGGGAGAAATACACCAGATATAACAGGGAGAAATACACCAGATATAACAGGGAGAAATACACCAGATATAACAGGAGAGATACACCAGATATAACAGGGAGAAATACACCAGATATAACAGGAGAAATACACCAGATATAACAGGAGAAATACACCAGATATAACAGGGAGAAATACACCAGATATAACAGGGAGAAATACACCAGATATAACAGGAGAAATACACCAGATATAACAGGAGAAATACACCAGATATAACAGGAGAAATACACCAGATATAACAGGGAGAAATACACCAGATATAACAGGAGAAATACACCAGATATAACAGGAGAAATACACCAGATATAACAGGGAGAAATACACCAGATATAACAGGAGAAATACACCAGATATAACAGGGAGAAATACACCAGATATAACAGGGATAAATACACCAGATATAACAGGGAGAAATACACCAGATATAACAGGAGAAATACACCAGATATAACAGGGAGAAATACACCAGATATAACAGGAGAAATACACCAGATATAACAGGGAGAAATACAGCAGATATAACAGGGAGAAATACACCAGATATAACAGGGAGAAATACACCAGATACAACAGGGAGAAATACACCAGATATAACAGGGAGAAATACACCAGATATAACAGGAGAGATACACCAGATATAACAGGAGAAATACACCAGATATAACAGGGAGAAATACACCAGATATAACAGGAGAAATACACCAGATATAACAGGAGAAATACACCAGATATAACAGGGAGAAATACACCAGATATAACAGGAGAAATACACCAGATATAACAGAAGAAATACACCAGATATAACAGGAGAAATACACCAGATATAACAGGAGAAATACACCAGATATAACAGGGAGAAATACACCAGATATAACAGGAGAAATACACCAGATATAACAGGAGAAATACACCAGATATAACAGGGAGAAATACACCAGATATAACAGGAGAAATACACCAGATATAACAGGGAGAAATACACCAGATATAACAGGGAGAAATACACCAGATATAACAGGGAGAAATACACCAGATATAACAGGAGAAATACACCAGATATAACAGGGAGAAATACACCAGATATAACAGGGAGAAATACACCAGATATAACAGGGAGAAATACACCAGATATAACAGGAGAGATACACCAGATATAACAGGGAGAAATACACCAGATATAACAGGAGAAATACACCAGATATAACAGGAGAAATACACCAGATATAACAGGGAGAAATACACCAGATATAACAGGGAGAAATACACCAGATATAACAGGAGAAATACACCAGATATAACAGGAGAAATACACCAGATATAACAGGAGAAATACACCAGATATAACAGGGAGAAATACACCAGATATAACAGGAGAAATACACCAGATATAACAGGAGAAATACACCAGATATAACAGGGAGAAATACACCAGATATAACAGGAGAAATACACCAGATATAACAGGGAGAAATACACCAGATATAACAGGGATAAATACACCAGATATAACAGGGAGAAATACACCAGATATAACAGGAGAAATACACCAGATATAACAGGGAGAAATACACCAGATATAACAGGAGAAATACACCAGATATAACAGGGAGAAATACAGCAGATATAACAGGTAGAAATACACCAGATATAACAGGGAGAAATACACCAGATACAACAGGGAGAAATACACCAGATATAACAGGGAGAAATACACCAGATATAACAGGAGAGATACACCAGATATAACAGGAGAAATACACCAGATATAACAGGGAGAAATACACCAGATATAACAGGAGAAATACACCAGATATAACAGGAGAAATACACCAGATATAACAGGGAGAAATACACCAGATATAACAGGAGAAATACACCAGATATAACAGGGAGAAATACACCAGATATAACAGGAGAAATACACCAGATATAACAGGAGAAATACACCAGATATAACAGGGAGAAATACACCAGATACAACAGGAGAAATACACCAGATATAACAGGAGAAATACACCAGATATAACAGGGAGAAATACACCAGATATAACAGGGAGAAATACACCAGATATAACAGGAGAAATACACCAGATATAACAGGGAGAAATACACCAGATATAACAGGAGAAATACACCAGATATAACAGGGAGAAATACACCAGATATAACAGGAGAAATACACCAGATATAACAGGGAGAAATACACCAGATATAACAGGAGAAATACACCAGATATAACAGGGAGAAATACACCAGATATAACAGGAGAAATACACCAGATATAACAGGAGAAATACACCAGATATAACAGGAGAAATACACCAGATATAACAGGAGAAATACACCAGATATAACAGGAGAAATACACCAGATATAACAGGAGAAATACACCAGATATAACAGGGAGAAATACACCAGATATAACAGGGAGAAATACACCAGATATAACAGGAGAAATACACCAGATATAACAGGAGAAATACACCAGATATAACAGGAGAAATACACCAGATATAACAGGAGAAATACACCAGATATAACAGGAGAAATACACCAGATATAACAGGGATAAATACACCAGATATAACAGGAGAAATACACCAGATATAACAGGAGAAATACACCAGATATAACAGGAGAAATACACCAGATATAACAGGAGAAATACACCAGATATAACAGGAGAAATACACCAGATATAACAGGAGAAATACACCAGATATAACAGGAGAAATACACCAGATATAACAGGAGAAATACACCAGATACAACAGGGAGAAATACACCAGATATAACAGGAGAAATACACCAGATATAACAGGAGAAATACACCAGATATAACAGGGAGAAATACACCAGATATAACAGGGAGAAATACACCAGATATAACAGGGAGAAATACACCAGATATAACAGGAGAAATACACCAGATATAACAGGGAGAAATACACCAGATATAACAGGGAGAAATACACCAGATATAACAGGGAGAAATACACCAGATATAACAGGAGAGATACACCAGATATAACAGGGAGAAATACACCAGATATAACAGGAGAAATACACCAGATATAACAGGAGAAATACACCAGATATAACAGGGAGAAATACACCAGATATAACAGGGAGAAATACACCAGATATAACAGGAGAAATACACCAGATATAACAGGAGAAATACACCAGATATAACAGGAGAAATACACCAGATATAACAGGGAGAAATACACCAGATATAACAGGAGAAATACACCAGATATAACAGGAGAAATACACCAGATATAACAGGGAGAAATACACCAGATATAACAGGAGAAATACACCAGATATAACAGGGAGAAATACACCAGATATAACAGGGATAAATACACCAGATATAACAGGGAGAAATACACCAGATATAACAGGAGAAATACACCAGATATAACAGGGAGAAATACACCAGATATAACAGGAGAAATACACCAGATATAACAGGGAGAAATACAGCAGATATAACAGGGAGAAATACACCAGATATAACAGGGAGAAATACACCAGATACAACAGGGAGAAATACACCAGATATAACAGGGAGAAATACACCAGATATAACAGGAGAGATACACCAGATATAACAGGAGAAATACACCAGATATAACAGGGAGAAATACACCAGATATAACAGGAGAAATACACCAGATATAACAGGAGAAATACACCAGATATAACAGGGAGAAATACACCAGATATAACAGGAGAAATACACCAGATATAACAGGGAGAAATACACCAGATATAACAGGAGAAATACACCAGATATAACAGGAGAAATACACCAGATATAACAGGGAGAAATACACCAGATACAACAGGAGAAATACACCAGATATAACAGGAGAAATACACCAGATATAACAGGGAGAAATACACCAGATATAACAGGGAGAAATACACCAGATATAACAGGAGAAATACACCAGATATAACAGGGAGAAATACACCAGATATAACAGGAGAAATACACCAGATATAACAGGGAGAAATACACCAGATATAACAGGAGAAATACACCAGATATAACAGGGAGAAATACACCAGATATAACAGGAGAAATACACCAGATATAACAGGGAGAAATACACCAGATATAACAGGAGAAATACACCAGATATAACAGGAGAAATACACCAGATATAACAGGAGAAATACACCAGATATAACAGGAGAAATACACCAGATATAACAGGAGAAATACACCAGATATAACAGGAGAAATACACCAGATATAACAGGGAGAAATACACCAGATATAACAGGGAGAAATACACCAGATATAACAGGAGAAATACACCAGATATAACAGGAGAAATACACCAGATATAACAGGAGAAATACACCAGATATAACAGGAGAAATACACCAGATATAACAGGAGAAATACACCAGATATAACAGGGATAAATACACCAGATATAACAGGAGAAATACACCAGATATAACAGGAGAAATACACCAGATATAACAGGAGAAATACACCAGATATAACAGGAGAAATACACCAGATATAACAGGAGAAATACACCAGATATAACAGGAGAAATACACCAGATATAACAGGAGAAATACACCAGATATAACAGGAGAAATACACCAGATACAACAGGGAGAAATACACCAGATATAACAGGAGAAATACACCAGATATAACAGGAGAAATACACCAGATATAACAGGAGAAATACACCAGATATAACAGGAGAAATACACCAGATACAACAGGGAGAAATACACCAGATATAACAGGAGAAATACACCAGATATAACAGGAGAAATACACCAGATATAACAGGGAGAAATACACCAGATATAACAGGGAGAAATACACCAGATATAACAGGAGAAATACACCAGATATAACAGGGAGAAATACACCAGATATAACAGGGAGAAATACACCAGATATAACAGGAGAAATACACCAGATATAACAGGAGAAATACACCAGATATAACAGGGAGAAATACACCAGATATAACAGGAGAAATACACCAGATATAACAGGGAGAAATACACCAGATATAACAGGGAGAAATACACCAGATATAACAGGAGAAATACACCAGATATAACAGGAGAAATACACCAGATATAACAGGAGAAATACACCAGATATAACAGGGAGAAATACACCAGATATAACAGGAGAAATACACCAGATATAACAGGAGAAATACACCAGATATAACAGAAGAAATACACCAGATATAACAGGAGAAATACACCAGATATAACAGGAGAAATACACCAGATATAACAGGGAGAAATACACCAGATATAACAGGAGAAATACACCAGATATAACAGGAGAAATACACCAGATATAACAGGGAGAAATACACCAGATATAACAGGAGAAATACACCAGATATAACAGGGAGAAATACACCAGATATAACAGGGAGAAATACACCAGATATAACAGGAGAAATACACCAGATATAACAGGGAGAAATACACCAGATATAACAGGGAGAAATACACCAGATATAACAGGGAGAAATACACCAGATATAACAGGAGAGATACACCAGATATAACAGGGAGAAATACACCAGATATAACAGGAGAAATACACCAGATATAACAGGAGAAATACACCAGATATAACAGGGAGAAATAAACCAGATATAACAGGGAGAAATACACCAGATATAACAGGAGAAATACACCAGATATAACAGGAGAAATACACCAGATATAACAGGGAGAAATACACCAGATATAACAGGGAGAAATACACCAGATATAACAGGGAGAAATACACCAGATATAACAGGAGAAATACACCAGATATAACAGGGAGAAATACACCAGATATAACAGGGAGAAATACACCAGATATAACAGGAGAAATACACCAGATATAACAGGAGAAATACACCAGATATAACAGGGAGAAATACACCAGATATAACAGGGAGAAATACACCAGATATAACAGGGAGAAATACACCAGATATAACAGGAGAAATACACCAGATATAACAGGGAGAAATACACCAGATATAACAGGGAGAAATACACCAGATATAACAGGAGAAATACACCAGATATAACAGGAGAAATACACCAGATATAACAGGGAGAAATACACCAGATATAACAGGGAGAAATACACCAGATATAACAGGGAGAAATACACCAGATATAACAGGGAGAAATACACCAGATATAACAGGGAGAAATACACCAGATATAACAGGGAGAAATACACCAGATATAACAGGGAGAAATACACCAGATATAACAGGGAGAAATACACCAGATATAACAGGAGAAATACACCAGATATAACAGGGAGAAATACACCAGATATAACAGGGAGAAATACACCAGATATAACAGGGAGAAATACACCAGATATAACAGGAGAAATACACCAGATATAACAGGGAGAAATACACCAGATATAACAGGGAGAAATACACCAGATATAACAGGGAGAAATACACCAGATATAACAGGAGAGATACACCAGATATAACAGGGAGAAATACACCAGATATAACAGGAGAAATACACCAGATATAACAGGAGAAATACACCAGATATAACAGGGAGAAATACACCAGATATAACAGGGAGAAATACACCAGATATAACAGGAGAAATACACCAGATATAACAGGAGAAATACACCAGATATAACAGGGAGAAATACACCAGATATAACAGGGAGAAATACACCAGATATAACAGGGAGAAATACACCTGATATAACAGGAGAAATACACCAGATATAACAGGGAGAAATACACCAGATATAACAGGAGACATACACCAGATATAACAGGAGAAATACACCAGATATAACAGGAGAAATACACCAGATATAACAGGAGAAATACACCAGATATAACAGGAGAAATACACCAGATATAACAGGGAGAAATACACCAGATATAACAGGAGAAATACACCAGATATAACAGGAGAAATACACCAGATATAACAGGGAGAAATACACCAGATATAACAGGGAGAAATACACCAGATATAACAGGAGAAATACACCAGATATAACAGGAGAAATACACCAGATATAACAGGGAGAAATACACCAGATATAACAGGGAGAAATACACCAGATATAACAGGAGAAATACACCAGATATAACAGGGAGAAATACACCAGATATAACAGGGAGAAATACACCAGATATAACAGGGAGAAATACACCAGATATAACAGGAGAGATACACCAGATATAACAGGGAGAAATACACCAGATATAACAGGAGAAATACACCAGATATAACAGGAGAAATACACCAGATATAACAGGGAGAAATACACCAGATATAACAGGGAGAAATACACCAGATATAACAGGAGAAATACACCAGATATAACAGGGAGAAATACACCAGATATAACAGGGAGAAATACACCAGATATAACAGGGAGAAATACACCAGATATAACAGGAGAGATACACCAGATATAACAGGGAGAAATACACCAGATATAACAGGAGAAATACACCAGATATAACAGGAGAAATACACCAGATATAACAGGGAGAAATACACCAGATATAACAGGGAGAAATACACCAGATATAACAGGAGAAATACACCAGATATAACAGGAGAAATACACCAGATATAACAGGGAGAAATACACCAGATATAACAGGGAGAAATACACCAGATATAACAGGAGAAATACACCAGATATAACAGGAGAAATACACCAGATATAACAGGAGAAATACACCAGATATAACAGGGAGAAATACACCAGATATAACAGGGAGAAATACACCAGATATAACAGGGAGAAATACACCAGATATAACAGGAGAAATACACCAGATATAACAGGAGAAATACACCAGATATAACAGACTAGCCCCCCAGCACATAGACTATTGCTGCATAGGTACTGGAAGCTGAGACAGGGGTGGGTCGGGGGACACTGTGGCCCCGTCCGACGATACCCCCGGACAGGGCCAACCAGGCTGGATATAACCCCACCCACTTTGGCAAAGCACAGCCCCCACACCACTAGAGGGATACCTTCAACCACCAACTTACCATCCTGAGACAAGGCCGAGTATAGCCCACAAAGATCTCCACCACAGCACAACCCAAGGGGGGGCGCCAACCCAGACAGGAAGACCACGTCAGTGACTCAACCCACTCAAGTGACGCACCCCTCCTAGGGACGGCATGGAAGAGCACCAGTAAGCCAGTGACTCAGCCCCTGTAATAGGGTTAGAGGCAGAGAATCTCAGTGGAGAGAGGGGAACCGGCCAGGCAGAGACAGCTTCCAGTGCCTTGCCATTCATCTTCGCACCCCTGGGCCAGTCTACAGTCAATCTTAGTACCTACTGAAGAGATGAGTCTCTCACATAAATAGGCAAACCATTCCATACAAATATAGCTCTATAGGAGAAAGCCTCCAGCTGTTTGCTTAGAAATTCTAGGGACATTAAGGAGACCTGCGTCTTGTGACCGTAGTGTACATGTAGGTATGTAAGGGTGGCAGGTAGCCTAGTGGTTAGAGCATTGGACTAGTAACCGAAAGGTTGCTAGATCGAATCCCCGATCACACCTACAATCAAAACCCAACCCTTTCGCACAGCCGCCAGTTACTGCACTCATACTTGACACGCCCACAGACACAGGGGGTTTTACCTGTGACTGTCAACACTGCAGGTATACCAGGTGGGGTGTTACCTGTGTCTGTCAACACTGCAGGTATAGCTGCTGTATAGCAGGTGGGGGTTTTACCTGTGACTGTCAACACTGCAGGTATACCAGGTGGGGTGTTACCTGTGTCTGTCAACACTGCAGGTATAGCTGCTGTATAGCAGGTGGGGGTTTTACCTGTGACTGTCAACACTGCAGGTATAGCAGGTGGGGTGTTACCTGTGTCTGTCAACACTGCAGGTATAGCTGCTGTATAGCAGGTGGGGGTTTTACCTGCAACTGTCAACACTGCAGGTATAGCAGGTGGGGTGTTACCTGTGTCTGTCAACACTGCAGGTATAGCTGCTGTATAGCAGGTGGGGGTTTTACCTGTGTCTGTCAACACTGCAGGTATAGCTGCTGTATACCTGGTGGGGTTTTACCTGTATCTGTCAACACTGCAGGTATAGCTGCTGTATACCTGGTGGGGGTTTTACCTGTGTCTGTCAACACTGCAGGTATAGCTGCTGTATACCAGGTGGGGTTTTACCTGTGTCTGTCAACACTGCAGGTATAGCTGCTGTATACCTGGTGGGGGGTTTACCTGTGTCTGTCAACACTGCAGGTATAGCAGGTGGGGTGTTACCTGTGTCTGTCAACACTGCAGGTATAGATGCTGTATAGCAGGTGGGGGTTTTACCTGTGTCTGTCAACACTGCAGGTATAGCTGCTGTATAGCAGGTGGGGGTTTTACCTGTGTCTGTCAACACTGCAGGTATAGCTGCTGTATACCTGGTGGGGTTTTTACCTGTGACTGTCAACACTGCAGGTATAGCTGCTGTATACCTGGTGGCGGTTTTACCTGTGTCTGTCAACACTGCAGGTATAGCTGCTGTATAGCAGGTGGGGGTTTTACCTGTGTCTGTCAACACTGCAGGTATAGCTGCTGTATACCTAGTGGGGGTTTTACCTGTGACTGTCAACACTGCAGGTATAGCAGGTGGGGTGTTACCTGTGTCTGTCAACACTGCAGGTATAGCTGCTGTATAGCAGGTGGGGGTTTTACCTGTGTCTGTCAACACTGCAGGTATAGCTGCTGTATAGCAGGTGGGGGTTTTACCTGTGTCTGTCAACACTGCAGGTATAGCTGCTGTATACCTGGTGGGGTGTTACCTGTGTCTGTCAACACTGCAGGTATAGCTGCTGTATAGCAGGTGGGGTTTTTACCTGTGTCTGTCAACACTGCAGGTATAGCTGCTGTATACCTGGTGGGGGTTTTACCTGTGTCTGTCAACACTGCAGGTATAGCTGCTGTATACCAGGTGGGGTTTTACCTGTGTCTGTCAACACTGCAGGTATAGCTGCTGTATACCTGGTGGGGGGTTTACCTGTGTCTGTCAACAC